>NW_026113228.1:0-33946 GCF_024323335.1 Lathyrus oleraceus | reverse complement strand
GAAAATGTTGATGTTAAACCCATGAAATTTGATTGAATTGTGGAAATGAAGAAATGTTGATGTTAAACCCATGAAATTTGATTGAACTGTGTGAATGATGAAAATGATGATGTTAAACCCATGAAATTTTAATGAATTGTGGGAATGATGAAAATGTTGTTGTTAAACCTATGAAATTTGATTGAATGGTGGAAATGATGAAATGTTGATGTTAACCAAGAAATTTGATTGAATTGTGTAAAATGAAAATGTTGTTGTTAAAACCCTGAAATTTGATTGAATTGTCGGAATAATGGAAATGTTGTTATTAAACACTTGAATTTGATTGAATTGTGGGAATGATGAAAATGTTGATGTTAAACCCATGAAATTGATTGAATTGCGGGATAATGAAAACGTTGTTGTATACCCCTAAAATTGATTGAATTGTGCGAATGATAGAAATGTTTTTGTTAACCCATGAAATTTGATTGAATTATGGGAATGATTAAAATGTTGATGTTAAACCCATGAAATTTGACTGAATTGTGGGAATGATGAAAATGTTGTTGTTAAACCCATGAAATTGGTTGAATTATGGGATGATGAAAATGTTGTTGTTACCCTATAAAATTTGATTGGAATTGTGTAAATTATGAAAAGGTTGTTGTTAAACCTATGAAATTTGATTGAATTGTGGAAATGATGAAATGTTGATGTTAAACCCATGAAATTTGATTGAACTGTGTGAATGACGCAAAACGATGATTTATATGTAACACCCCAATTAAAATAAGCTAATTATTTAATTAAATTAATATTTTATTATTATTTAATTGAATAATTAGAAGTTTGGATTAATAATATTATTATTTTGGAATAATAATTATTGGGATTATTATTATTGGATTATTATTTTATTAGTGGAATAAAGTGGAAATCAGTAAAAGGTCCCATTTAGTAAAAAGGTTATTGTTTTCACGTGAAAAGGAAAAAGAGACAGAACGTGGAAAAGGGCAAAAAGAGAACCAGAGAACAAGGGATGAAGGGAGGAAAAGCTTGAAGCTGCAGAATTTGCCGGATTAAACTCAGGTAAGGGGGGTTTATCGTTGATTAACGGGTATTGTATGATAATATGTCATGGGTAGTGATAGACCTTTAATTTACCTTTGAATTGGATGATTATGATGAATTTGTGGAAATAATTGATGAACGAAATTGGGTGATAACCGAAAGAAATTCGTAGGAAATTGCATGTGATAATGTCAGGAGTTGTGAAATCGAATAGGGAATGATTCGGGTTAGATGATATGAGTGATTTCTGTGTAAATTTGGACTGTGGAAGGTGAGATCGAATCGAACTCGTAGCAGGAAAAACCATAGCAGATCTGGAAATCTGGTTTCTGGTCATACGCGTATGGCACTAGGCAATACGCGTATGGGATGGCTGGTACGCGTATGGCACTAGGCAATACGCGTATGGATGAGGAAGATGAAATTTTGAACGTAAAATGGTCTCTGTGGTACGCGTATGGGGAAGTGATACGCGTAGCATACGCGTATGGAATTAGGCAATACGCGTATGGCTTGGTCAGGATTTAGGCAATACGCGTATGGCATGGGCAATACGCGTATGGGCAGGATTGTGATTTCCTGTGCTGTTGTTGTGCAGTTTTTGACTGGTTAGGCTGAGTAGTGAGACTTAGCTGAGGTATGATGTACTAGGGATCATTCCCGTTGTTTTGAGTAGTATAGGTATTAGTAGAGTGTGCTAATACTGTGTTTGAATTTATGGCATGTTGTGATATGCTTTTGTGATAAATGTATTGACAATATGTTGAGGATAGGTGTTGATATGCAGGATGCTGTGAATGTATCAGTTATGTATGCATTTGTAATAGACTGTTTTGTGGCTTAGAGTGTGAGCATATGTCTATGTTGAGTTGTTGTTGTTGTTGTATTGCTAGGTAATTAGCATGCATGATTAGCCTGTGGGGCTGTAGCTAATTCCCATGGTGAGGAATTAGTGAGTGAATTCTTGTGGAATTGTTGCTGATGTTGGCATACTAGATGAGTAGTGTGCATAGTCTAGCCTTTGGGGCTGTAGCTAATTCCCATGGTGAGGAATTAGTGAGTGAGTCATTAGATCTCAATGAGTGGGACTAGTGAGCTCAGTAGCCGTATCCAGAGGGATCGGTGAGCTTGGACTATATGTTCAAGAAGAGTCGGTACCGCATTTCATGGAGTCTCATTACATAATGAATGCATGGCATAGCCTGTGGGGCTGTAGCTAATTCCCATTGTGAGGAATTAGTGAGTAAATCGTTGTGTTGTGTTGTTGGTGTTGAGCATGTTTTGAGATTTTACCTATGCTATTTGTTATTGTTGAGCATGAGGTTGCGTTGATACTGCTGTTATGGAGTGGGTAGTCTGGTTAGGGTGAATTGATGCGTTATTTACTTAACATTACATGTTGTTGTAAATGCTTGTTATATTGATTGAGGAACTCACCCTTACAACTATTTTTCAGGTAACGAGCAGTGAGTTGAGTAGAAGATAATGTTGGAGTCTAGTGTAGTCTCCTAGTGGGTCATGCTCTGGTAGATGTAACATCGGGATGGGATGTTTGAATATTTTATTGATTGGTTGTGAATCATTTGCATGTAATAGGTTACATGTTTGGAATAATTGAATTGAATTCTATCCGCTGCGTATTATGCAGATACTTTATGTTTTGAATTAAATAAATGAGCATGACAGGACACTTTGATGATTAGTGTGTGATGTTTGTGTGACACCCTTCGGGGCATAATTACTCTGATTATTATATGTTATTATTTTAAATTATTATTTTTGGGGTATTTAGAAGGGTGTTACATTAGTGGTATCAGAGCATCGTCGGTCGAGTCGAGTCATAATTATTCTGTTTCCCCTGTACGGGATAGGTGTTGTGTAACCCTATCAGTACTTATTGTTTAGCTTGTTTGGGTTTCAGAATAGAGATGGCTGGAAGAGGTAGAGATGATGCTGCGATTGCTGAGGCTCTGGGTATGCTAGCTGGAGTACTTGGAGGAAATCCGAATGTTATGGGAATGGGAGCGGCTCGTCAGTTGAGTGAGTTCCAGAAGAACAATCCTCCAATGTTCAAGGGAGCATACGATCCAGATGGTGCTCAGAAGTGGTTGAAGGAGATAGAGAGAATCTTCCGAGTAACTGAGTGTGCTGATAACCAGAAGGTCAGGTTCGGTACACATATGCTGTCAGAAGAAGCTGATGATTGGTGGGTTGCTACCCGCACTGAGTTGGAAACTGCTGGAAATGCTGATATTTCTTGGGCTGTGTTCAGAGAGAGATTTCTGAGGAAGTATTTTCCCGAGGATGTCAGAGGAAAGAAAGAGATAGAATTCTTGGAATTGAAGCAGGGTAACAGGTCTGTTACGGAGTATGCTGCGAAGTTCACAGAGCTGTCAAAGTACTATACTCCTTATAGTGAGGCTGCTGGAGAATTTTCGAAGTGTGTGAAGTTTGAGAACGGGTTGCGTCCCGAGATCAAGCAGGCAATTGGATATCAGCGAATCAGGGTGTTTTCTGATTTGGTTGACTGTTGCAGGAGTTTTGAACAGGATTCCAAAGCCAGAGCAGAGAGCTATCAGCAGAGGGTTGATAAGAAGGGTAAGAATCAGGTTGATCGTGGGAAACCGTATGCAGCTGGCAAAGGTTTTCAGAAGCAGAGTGGGATGAAGAGGCCTAGTGGGGGAGATTCTAGTGCTCCTGTTAAGTGTTACAGATGTGGTCGGGCTGGACATCGTGTTCATGAGTGTACCAGTGCTGAGATGAAATGTTTCAAGTGTGGAAAAGGTGGTCATTTGGCTGCAGAATGCCGGTTGAAGACTGTGACTTGTTTCAACTGTGGAGAGTTGGGTCATATCAGTCCACAGTGTCCTAAGCCGAAGAAAGAGAATCAGTCAGGAGGCAAGGTTTTTGCTTTGTCAGGTTCTGAGACTTCTGCAGATGATCGTTTGATCCGAGGTACGTGTTATATTAATGGCTTTCCTCTTGTAGCTATTATTGACACAGGTGCAACTCATTCTTTTATATCCTTGGATTGTGCTGTGAAACTTAAGTTAGAGATATCTGAGATGTTGGGTAGTATGGTGATTGATACTCCTGCGAAGGGTTCAGTGACTACTACTTCTGTTTGTTTGAATTGTCCTTTGAGTATTTTTGGTAGAGCCTTTGGGATAGATCTTGTATGTCTTCCATTAGTGCAGATTGACGTTATTCTGGGTATGAACTGGTTGGTGTTCAACCGAGTTTCTATCAACTGTTTTGATAAGACAGTGATATTTCCTGAGATTGAAGAAGGAAAGAGTTTGTTTCTATCAGCCAGGAAGGTGAATGAGGAAGTGGCAGATGGGGCAGAGTTGTTTATGCTGTTAGCGACTTTGGAAGCTAAGGATAAACTGGTGATTGGCGATCTAGCTGTAGTGTGTGATTTTCCTGATGTGTTTCCGGAAGAAGTGAATGAATTGCCACCAGAACGTGAAGTGGAGTTCTCGATTGATTTGGTACCTGGTACTAGACCGATATCGATGGCTCCGTATCGTATGTCTGCTGTTGAGCTAGCTGAATTGAAGAGTCAGTTGGAAGATTTGCTGGATAAGAAATTTATTCGTCCGAGTGTGTCACCGTGGGGTGCACCAGTGTTGTTGGTTAAGAAGAAAGAAGGTACTATGAGGTTGTGTGTGGATTACAGACAACTGAATAAAGTGACGATCAAGAATCGGTATCCTTTACCGAGGATCGATGATTTGATGGATCAATTGGTTGGTGCTAGTGTGTTCAGCAAGATAGACTTGAGATCTGGGTATCATCAGATACGTGTGAAAACTGAGGATATTCAGAAGACTGCTTTTAGAACAAGGTATGGACATTATGAGTATTCTGTAATGCCTTTTGGTGTGACTAATGCGCCTGGAGTATTCATGGAGTATATGAATAGGATTTTCCATCCGTATCTAGATCAGTTCGTTGTGGTATTTATTGATGACATTTTGGTGTATTCGAAATCTGAAGAAGAGCATGCTGAGCATTTGAGAGTGGTTTTAGGAGTGCTGCGAGAAAAGCAGTTATTTGCTAAACTCTCAAAGTGTGAATTTTGGTTAGAAGAGGTTAGTTTTCTTGGTCATGTGATTTCAAGAGGTGGTGTTGCTGTTGATCCTTCTAAGATAGAAGCGATATCTAAGTGGGAAGCTCCGAAGTCAGTTTCTGAGATAAGGAGTTTTCTTGGACTTGCAGGTTACTATAGGAAGTTTATTGAGGGATTTTCCAAGTTGGCGTTACCGTTGACAATGTTGACTAGAAAGGGGCAAGCGTTTGTTTGGGATTCAAAATGTGAAGAAGGTTTCCAAGAGTTAAAGAGAAGGTTAACTACTGCTCCTATTCTGATATTACCAAGTTCGTCGGAACTATTTGAGGTTTACTGTGATGCTTCATTGTTGGGTTTAGGTGGTGTGTTGATGCAGAATAAGCAGGTTATAGCTTATGCTTCGAGACAACTGAGGGTTCATGAGAGGAACTATCCGACACATGATTTAGAGTTGGCAGCTGTGGTATTTGTTCTGAAGTTATGGAGGCATTATTTGTACGGGTCAAGATTTGAAGTTTTCAGTGACCATAAGAGTTTAAAGTATTTGTTCGATCAGAAAGAGCTGAATATGAGACAGAGGAGATGGTTAGAATTTCTGAAGGATTATGATTTTGGTTTGAATTACCATCCGGGTAAAGCAAACGTTGTGGCTGACGCATTGAGTCGGAAATCATTGCATATGTCTATGCTAATGGCTAAAGAGTTGGATTTAATTGAGCAGTTTAGAGATTTGAGTTTGGTGTGTGAGAGTACTCACAATAGTGTTAAATTGGGAATGTTGAAATTAACAAGTGGTATTCTGAACGAGATCAGAGAGGGTCAGAAATCCGATATGCTTTTGGTTGATAAGTTGACGTTAGTGAATCAAGGTCAGGGTGGTGAATTCAGAGTTGATGAGAATGGTGTTTTGAGATTTGGCGATCGGGTGTGTATTCCGAATGTTATTGAGCTTAAGAAGAGTATTCTTGAGGAGGGACATCGTAGTGGCTTAAGTATTCATCCTGGAGCTACGAAGATGTATCATGATTTGAAAAGGTTATTTTGGTGGCCGGGAATGAAAAGAGAAATTGCGAGTTTTGTTTACTCCTGTTTGACTTGTCAGAAGTCAAAGATTGAGCATCAGAAGCCGTCTGGGCTAATGCAACCGTTGGCTATTCCAGAGTGGAAGTGGGATAGTATCAGTATGGATTTTGTTGCTGGTTTGCCGAGGACAAATAAGAATTTTGAGGCTATTTGGGTGATTGTTGATAGATTGACGAAGTCGGCTCATTTCATTCCGATCAGAATGGATTATCCGTTGGAGAAACTAGCTGAGTTGTATATTGAGAAGATTGTGAGTTTGCATGGTATTCCGTCTAGTATTGTTTCGGACAGAGATCCTAGATTTACATCGAAGTTTTGGGAAGGTTTGCAGAGGGCTTTGGGAACTAAGCTGAGATTGAGTTCTGCATATCATCCGCAGACTGATGGTCAGACTGAGAGGACGATTCAGTCGTTAGAGGATCTTTTGAGAGCTTGTGTTTTGGAAAAAGGAGGTGCTTGGGATTGTTATTTGCCGTTGATTGAGTTTACCTACAACAATAGTTTTCATTCAAGTATTGGTATGGCACCGTTTGAAGCTTTGTACGGTAGGAGATGTCGGACGCCTTTATGTTGGTATGAGTCCGGTGAGAGTGCTGTGGTTGGACCGGAGATTGTTCAGCAAACTACAGAAAAGATTAAGATGATTCAGGATAAGATGAGAATTGCTCAAAGTCGTCAGAAGAGTTATCATGATAGGAGGAGGAAGTCACTTGAATTCCAAGAGGGAGATCACGTGTTTCTTCGTGTTACTCCGATAACTGGTGTTGGTCGAGCTTTGAAGTCGAAGAAGTTGACACCTCGATTTATTGGTCCTTATCAGATTTTGGAGAGGATAGGAGAGGTAGCCTATCGTATCGCCTTACCACCGTCGCTTGCGAATTTGCATGATGTTTTTCATGTGTCTCAGTTGAGGAGATACATTCATGATCCGTCGCATGTAGTCCAAATAGATGATGTACAGGTGAGAGATAACCTGACTGTTGAAACATCACCTATGAGGATCGAGGATCGAGAGTTGAAGCAGTTGCGGGGTAAAGAGATTGCCTTGGTGAAGGTAGCTTGGGGAGGACCAGCAGGTGGCAATGTGACTTGGGAACTTGAGAGTCAGATGAAGGAGTCTTATCCGGAGTTGTTCGCTTGAGGTATGTTTTCGAGGACGAAAACTCTTTTAGTGGGGGAGAGTTGTAACACCCCAATTAAAATAAGCTAATTATTTAATTTAAATTAATATTTTATTTATTAATTTAATTGAATAATTAGAAGTTTGGATTAATAATATTATTATTTTGGAATAATAATTATTGGGATTATTATTATTGGATTATTATTTTTATTAGTGGAATAAAGTGGAAATTGTAACACCCTTCTAAATACCCCAAATTATTATAATTAAAATAACAATATATTCATCAGAGTAATTATGCCCCGAAGGGTGTCACACAATCATTTCACAAAATCAACAAATTATCCTGTCATGCTCATTTATTTAATCAAAATAAGATTCTTTGCATAATTCGCAGCGGAATAAAATTCAATCAATGTAGATCATGTAACACAATACATGTAAATCATCAACAACCAATATCCACTCAATTAAAACATAGTCAAACATCCCCTCCCGATGTTACATCTACCAGAGCATGACCCACTAAGGACGACACTAGACTCCAAGGACATAGCTTCTACTCAACTCACTGCTCGTTACCTGGAAAAGAGTTGTAAGGGTGAGTTCCTCAATCAATGTAATAGGCATTATACAACATTATGTAATGTTAAGTAAATAACACATCAATTCACCCTAACCAAACTACGCATTCAGCAACGGCAATATCCGTCCAAACATCATATTCAACAATAATATATATCATATGTATAATCTTCAAACCATATTCAACACCAACAACACAACACAACGATTTTCTCACTAATTCCTCACAATGGGAATTAACTACAGCCCCACAGGCTATGCCATGCATTCATTATGCAATGAGACTCAACATATGCGGTACCGACTCTTCTTGAACATATAGTTCAAGCTCACCGATCAAACCCAGATACGGCTACTAAGCTCACTAGTCCCATTCATTTGAGATCTAATGACTCACTCACTAATTCCTCACAATGGAAATTAGCTACAGCCCCAAAGGCTAGACTCCACAATGATTCACTCACTAATTCCTCACTATGGGAATTAGCTACAGCCCCAGAGGCTAGAATATGCATACTAATCACCTAGCAATGCAACAACAACAACAACAATTCAAGAATAGACCTAAGCTCACACTCTAAGCCATAAAACAGTCTATTCACAAATGTACACATTCACATCATCATATATACCATCACACATTATCAACATAATTAATCACAAAAGCATATCATATCATGCCACATAATCAAACACAGTATTAGCACACTCTACTAATACCTATACCACTCAAAACCACGGGAAATGATCCCTATCACATTATATCTCAGCTAAGTCGCATCACTCAGCCTAAACAACCAAAAACTGCACAACAGTAGCACAGGAAAATCACAATCCTGCCCATACGCGTATTGCCTCTGCCATACGCGTATTGCCCACGCCTGGCCAACCCATACGCGTAATGCCCACTCTCATACGCGTATTGCGCATTTCCTCGCCCAACTCATACGCGTATCACATGTCTCATACGCGTATGTTACGCGTAACAATCCCCCATACGCGTACCACCAGAGACCAATTTACGTTCAAAATGTCCTCTTTTTCACCCATACGCGTAAGGCTTTCCCCCATACGCGTACCAACATCTCATACGCGTATTGCCTAGTGCCATACGCGTATGACCAGAGATCAGAACTCTCAGATCTGCAATGGCTTTTCCTGCTACGAGTTCTATTCGATCTAACCTTCCACAGTCCAAATTTACACAGAAATCACTCATATCATCTACTCCGAAACATTCCCTATTCGATTTCACAACTCCTAACATTATCACATACAATTCCTACGAATTTCTTTCGATTATCACCCAATTTCGTTCATCAATTATTTCCCCAAATTCATCATAATCATCCAGTTCAAAGGTAAATTAAAGGTCTATCACTACCCATGACATATTCTCATATAATACCCGTCAATCAACGATAAACCCCCCTTACCTGAGTTAATCCGGCAAATTCTGCAGCTTCAAGTTTTTCCTCCTTTCCACCCTTGTTCTCTGGTTCTCTTTTTGCCCTTTTCCACGTTCTGTCTCTTTTTCCTCTTTCACGTGAAAAACAATAAACCTTTTTACCAATGGGACCTTTTTACTGATTTTCACTTTTATTCCAATTATAAAACAATAATCCACTAATAATAATCCCAATAATTATTATTCCAAAAATAATAATATTAATCCAAACTTCCAATTATTCAATTAAATTAATAAATAAAATATTAATTTAAATTAAATAATTAGCTTAGTTTAATTGGGGTGTTACAGAAATCAGTAAAAAGGTCCCATTTAGTAAAAAGGTTATTGTTTTTCACGTGAAAAGGAAAAAGAGACAGAACGTGGAAAAGGGCAAAAAGAGAACCAGAGAACAAGGGATTGAAGGGAGGAAAAGCTTGAAGCTGCAGAATTTGCCGGATTAACTCAGGTAAGGGGGGTTTATCGTTGATTAACGGGTATTGTATGATAATATGTCATGGGTAGTGATAGACCTTTAATTTACCTTTGAATTGGATGATTATGATGAATTTGTGGAAATAATTGATGAACGAAATTGGGTGATAACCGAAAGAAATTCGTAGGAAATTGCATGTGATAATGTCAGGAGTTGTGAAATCGAATAGGGAATGATTCGGGTTAGATGATATGAGTGATTTCTGTGTAAATTTGGACTGTGGAAGGTGAGATCGAATCGAACTCGTAGCAGGAAAAACCATAGCAGATCTGGAAATCTGGTTTCTGGTCATACGCGTATGGCACTAGGCAATACGCGTATGGGATGGCTGGTACGCGTATGGCACTAGGCAATACGCGTATGGGTGAGGAAGATGAAATTTTGAACGTAAAATGGTCTCTGGTGGTACGCGTATGGGGAAGTGATACGCGTAGCATACGCGTATGGAATTGGGCAATACGCGTATGGCTTGGTCAGGATTTAGGCAATACGCGTATGGCATGGGCAATACGCGTATGGGCAGGATTGTGATTTCCTGTGCTGTTGTTGTGCAGTTTTTGACTGGTTAGGCTGAGTAGTGAGACTTAGCTGAGGTATGATGTACTAGGGATCATTTCCCGTTGTTTTGAGTAGTATAGGTATTAGTAGAGTGTGCTAATACTGTGTTTGAATTTATGGCATGTTGTGATATGCTTTTGTGATAAATGTATTGACAATATGTTGAGGATAGGTGTTGATATGCAGGATGCTGTGAATGTATCAGTTATGTATGCATTTGTAAATAGACTGTTTTGTGGCTTAGAGTGTGAGCATATGTCTATGTTGAGTTGTTGTTGTTGTTGTATTGCTAGGTAATTAGCATGCATGATTAGCCTGTGGGGCTGTAGCTAATTCCCATGGTGAGGAATTAGTGAGTGAATTCTTGTGGAATTGTTGCTGATGTTGGCATACTAGATGAGTAGTGTGCATAGTCTAGCCTTTGGGGCTGTAGCTAATTCCCATGGTGAGGAATTAGTGAGTGAGTCATTAGATCTCAATGAGTGGGACTAGTGAGCTCAGTAGCCGTATCCAGAGGGATCGGTGAGCTTGGACTATATGTTCAAGAAGAGTCGGTACCGCATTTCATGGAGTCTCATTACATAATGAATGCATGGCATAGCCTGTGGGGCTGTAGCTAATTCCCATTGTGAGGAATTAGTGAGTAAATCGTTGTGTTGTGTTGTTGGTGTTGAGCATGTTTTGAGATTTTACCTATGCTATTTGTTATTGTTGAGCATGAGGTTGCGTTGATACTGCTGTTATGGAGTGGGTAGTCTGGTTAGGGTGAATTGATGCGTTATTTACTGAACATTACATGTTGTTGTAAAATGCTTGTTATATTGATTGAGGAACTCACCCTTACAACTATTTTTCAGGTAACGAGCAGTGAGTTGAGTAGAAGATAATGTTGGAGTCTAGTGTAGTCTCCTAGTGGGTCATGCTCTGGTAGATGTAACATCGGGATGGGATGTTTGAATATTTTATTGATTGGTTGTGAATCATTTTGCATGTAATAGGTTACATGTTTGGAATAATTGAATTGAATTCTATCCGCTGCGTATTATGCAGATACTTTATGTTTTGAATTAAATAAATGAGCATGACAGGACACTTTGATGATTAGTGTGTGATGTTTGTGTGACACCCTTCGGGGCATAATTACTCTGATTATTATATGTTATTATTTTAAATTATTATTTTTGGGGTATTTAGAAGGGTGTTACATTATACCCATGAAATTTGATTGAATTATGGGAATGATGAAAGTGTTGTTGTTAAACCTATGAAATTTGATTGAATTGTGTGAATGTTGAAAATGTTTTGTTAAACCTATGAAATTTTATTGAATTGTCGAAATGATGAAATGTTGATGTTAAACCCATGAAATTTGATTGAACTGTGTGAATGATGAAAATGATGATGTTAAACCTATGAAATTTGATTGAATTGTGGGAATGATGAAAATGTTGTTGTTAAACCCATGAAATTTGATTGAATTGTGGAAATGAAGAAATGTTGATGTTAAACCCATGAAATTTGATTGAACTGTGTGAATGATGAAAATGATGATGTTAAACCCATGAAATTTGAATGAATTGTGGGAATGATGAAAATGTTGTTGTTAAACCTATGAAATTTGATTGAATGGTGGAAATGATGAAATGTTGATGTTAAACCCAAGAAATTTGATTGAATTGTGTGAAAAATGAAAATGTTGTTGTTAAACCCATGAAATTTGATTGAATTGTGGGAATAATGGAAATGTTGTTATTAAACACATGAATTTTGATTGAATTGTGGGAATGATGAAAATGTTGATGTTAAACCCATGAAATTTGATTGAATTGCGGGAATGATGAAAACGTTGTTGTTATACCCCTAAAATTTGATTGAATTGTGCGAATGATAGAAATGTTTTTGTTAAACCCATGAAATTTGATTGAATTATGGGAATGATTAAAATGTTGATGTTAAACCCATGAAATTTGACTGAATTGTGGGAATGATGAAAATGTTGTTGTTAAACCCATGAAATTTGGTTGAATTATTGGGATGATGAAAATGTTGTTGTTAACCCTATAAAATTTGATTGAATTGTGTAAATTATGAAAAGGTTGTTGTTAAACCTATGAAATTTGATTGAATTGTGGAAATGATGAAATGTTGATGTTAAACCCATGAAATTTGATTGAACTGTGTGAATGACGAAAACGATGATGTTAAACCCATGAAATTTGATTGAATTATGGGAATGATGAAAGTGATGTTGTTAAACCTATGAAATTTGATTGAATTGTATGAATGATGAAAATGTTGTTGTTAAACCTATGAAATTTGATTGAATTGTGGAAATGATGAAATGTTGATGTTAAACCCATGAAATTTGATTGAACTGTGTGAATGACGAAAATGATGATGTTAAACCCATGAAATTTGATTGAATTATGGGAATGATGAAAGTGATGTTGTTAAACCAATGAAATTTGATTGAATTGTAGAAATGATGAAATGTTGATGTTAAACCCATGAAATTCGATTGAATTGTGTGAATGATAAAAATGATGACGTTAAAAACAGGAAATTTGATTAAATTGTGGGAATGATGAAAATTATGATGTTAATCCCATGAATTTGATTGAATTGTGGGAATGATTAAAATGATTATGTTAATCCTATGAAATTTGATTGAAATGTGGGAATGATGAAAATGATGATGTTAAACCCATGAAATTTGATTGAATTGTGTGATTAAATGAAAATATTGTTGTTAAAAGCATGAAATTTGATTGAAATATATGAATGATAAAAATTATTTTTTTAAACCCTTAAAATCTAATTGAAATGTGTGAATGATGAAAATGTTGATGTTAAATCGATGAAATTTGATTGACTTAAGGGAATGATGAAAGTGCTATTGTTAAACCTATGAAATTTGATTGAATTGTGTGAATGATGAAAATGTTGTTGTTAAACCTATGAAATTTGATTGAATTGTGGAAATGAAGAAATGTTGATGTTAAACCCATGAAATTTGATTGAACTGTGTGAATGATGAAAATGATGATGTTAAACCCATGAAATTTGATTGAATTGTGGGAATGATGAAAATGTTGTTGTTAAACCTATGAAATTGATTGAATGGTGGAAATGATGAAATGTTGATGTTAAACCCAAGAAATTTGATTGAATTGTGTGAAAATTGAAAATGTTGTTGTGAAACCCATGAAATTTGATTGAATTGTGGGAATAATGGAAATGTTGTTATTAAACACATGAATTTTGATTGAATTGTGGGAATGATGAAAATGTTGATGTTAAACCCATGAAATTTGATTGAATTGTGGAAATGAAGAAATGTTGATGTTAAACCCATGAAATTTGATTGAACTGTGTGAATGATGAAAATGATGATGTTAAACCCATGAAATTTGAATGAATTGTGGGAATGATGAAAATGTTGTTGTTAAACCTATGAAATTTGATTGAATGGTGGAAATGATGAAATGTTGATGTTAAACCCAAGAAATTTGATTGAATTGTGTGAAAAATGAAAATGTTGTTGTTAAACCCATGAAATTTGATTGAATTGTCGGAATAATGGAAATGTTGTTATTAAACACTTGAATTTTGATTGAATTGTGGGAATGATGAAAATGTTGATGTTAAACCCATGAAATTTGATTGAATTGCGGGAATGATGAAAACGTTGTTGTTATACCCCTAAAATTTGATTGAATTGTGCGAATGATAGAAATGTTTTTGTTAAACCCATGAAATTTGATTGAATTATGGGAATGATTAAAATGTTGATGTTAAACCCATGAAATTTGACTGAATTGTGGGAATGATGAAAATGTTGTTGTTAAACCCATGAAATTTGGTTGAATTATTGGGATGATGAAAATGTTGTTTTTAAACCTATGAAATTTGATTGAATTGTGGAAATGATGAAATGTTGATGTTAAACGCATGAAATTTGATTGAACTGTGTGAATGACGAAAACGATGATGTTAAACCCATGAAATTTGATTGAATTATGGGAATGATGAAAGTGATGTTGTTAAACCTATGAAATTTGATTGAATTGTATGAATGATGAAAATGTTGTTGTTAAACCTATGAAATTTGATTGAATTGTGGAAATGATGAAATGTTGATGTTAAACCCATGAAATTTGATTGAACTGTGTGAATGACGAAATTGATGATGTTAAACCCATGAAATTTGATTGAATTATGGGAATGATGAAAGTGATGTTGTTAAACCAATGAAATTTGATTGAATTGTAGAAATGATGAAATGTTGATGTTAAACCCATGAAATTCGATTGAATTGTGTGAATGATAAAAATGATGACGTTAAAAACAGGAAATTTGATTAAATTGTGGGAATGATGAAAATTATGATGTTAATCCCATGAATTTGATTGAATTGTGGGAATGATTAAAATGATTATGTTAATCCTATGAAATTTGATTGAAATGTGGGAATGATGAAAATGATGATGTTAAACCCATGAAATTTGATTGAATTGTGTGATTAAATGAAAATATTGTTGTTAAAAGCATGAAATTTGATTGAAATATATGAATGATAAAAATTATTTTTTTAAACCCTTAAAATCTAATTGAAATGTGTGAATGATGAAAATGTTGATGTTAAATCGATGAAATTTGATTGACTTAAGGGAATGATGAAAGTGCTATTGTTAAACCTATGAAATTTGATTGAATTGTGTGAATGATGAAAATGTTGTTGTTAAACCTATGAAATTTGATTGAATTGTGGAAATGAAGAAATGTTGATGTTAAACCCATGAAATTTGATTGAACTGTGTGAATGATGAAAATGATGATGTTAAACCCATGAAATTTGATTGAATTGTGGGAATGATGAAAATGTTGTTGTTAAACCTATGAAATTGATTGAATGGTGGAAATGATGAAATGTTGATGTTAAACCCAAGAAATTTGATTGAATTGTGTGAAAATTGAAAATGTTGTTGTGAAACCCATGAAATTTGATTGAATTGTGGGAATAATGGAAATGTTGTTATTAAACACATGAATTTTGATTGAATTGTGGGAATGATGAAAATGTTGATGTTAAACCCATGAAATTTGATTGAATTGTGGAAATGAAGAAATGTTGATGTTAAACCCATGAAATTTGATTGAACTGTGTGAATGATGAAAATGATGATGTTAAACCCATGAAATTTGAATGAATTGTGGGAATGATGAAAATGTTGTTGTTAAACCTATGAAATTTGATTGAATGGTGGAAATGATGAAATGTTGATGTTAAACCCAGAAATTTGATTGAATTGTGTGAAAAATGAAAATGTTGTTGTTAAACCCATGAAATTTGATTGAATTGTCGGAATAATGGAAATGTTGTTATTAAACACTTGAATTTTGATTGAATTGTGGGAATGATGAAAATGTTGATGTTAAACCCATGAAATTTGATTGAATTGCGGGAATGATGAAAACGTTGTTGTTATACCCTAAAATTTGATTGAATTGTGCGAATGATAGAAATGTTTTTGTTAAACCCATGAAATTTGATTGAATTATGGGAATGATTAAAATGTTGATGTTAAACCCATGAAATTTGACTGAATTGTGGGAATGATGAAAATGTTGTTGTTAAACCCATGAAATTTGGTTGAATTATTGGGATGATGAAAATGTTGTTGTTAACCCTATAAAATTTGATTGAATTGTGTAAATTATGAAAAGGTTGTTGTTAAACCTATGAAATTTGATTGAATTGTGGAAATGATGAAATGTTGATGTTAAACCCATGAAATTTGATTGAACTGTGTGAATGACGAAAACGATGATGTTAAACCCATGAAATTTGATTGAATTATGGGAATGATGAAAGTGATGTTGTTAAACCTATGAAATTTGATTGAATTGTATGAATGATGAAAATGTTGTTGTTAAACCTATGAAATTTGATTGAATTGTGGAAATGATGAAATGTTGATGTTAAACCCATGAAATTTGATTGAACTGTGTGAATGACGAAAATGATGATGTTAAACCCATGAAATTTGATTGAATTATGGGAATGATGAAAGTGATGTTGTTAAACCAATGAAATTTGATTGAATTGTAGAAATGATGAAATGTTGATGTTAAACCCATGAAATTCGATTGAATTGTGTGAATGATAAAAATGATGACGTTAAAAACAGGAAATTTGATTAAATTGTGGGAATGATGAAAATTATGATGTTAATCCCATGAATTTGATTGAATTGTGGGAATGATTAAAATGATTATGTTAATCCTATGAAATTTGATTGAAATGTGGGAATGATGAAAATGATGATGTTAAACCCATGAAATTTGATTGAATTGTGTGATTAAATGAAAATATTGTTGTTAAAAGCATGAAATTTGATTGAAATATATGAATGATAAAAATTATTTTTTTAAACCCTTAAAATCTAATTGAAATGTGTGAATGATGAAAATGTTGATGTTAAATCGATGAAATTTGATTGACTTAAGGGAATGATGAAAGTGCTATTGTTAAACCTATGAAATTTGATTGAATTGTGTGAATGATGAAAATGTTGTTGTTAAACCTATGAAATTTGATTGAATTGTGGAAATGAAGAAATGTTGATGTTAAACCCATGAAATTTGATTGAACTGTGTGAATGATGAAATGATGATGTTAAACCCATGAAATTTGATTGAATTGTGGGAATGATGAAAATGTTGTTGTTAAACCTATGAAATTGATTGAATGGTGGAAATGATGAAATGTTGATGTTAAACCCAAGAAATTTGATTGAATTGTGTGAAAATTGAAAATGTTGTTGTGAAACCCATGAAATTTGATTGAATTGTGGGAATAATGGAAATGTTGTTATTAAACACATGAATTTTGATTGAATTGTGGGAATGATGAAAATGTTGATGTTAAACCCATGAAATTTGATTGAATTGTGGAAATGAAGAAATGTTGATGTTAAACCCATGAAATTTGATTGAACTGTGTGAATGATGAAAATGATGATGTTAAACCCATGAAATTTGAATGAATTGTGGGAATGATGAAAATGTTGTTGTTAAACCTATGAAATTTGATTGAATGGTGGAAATGATGAAATGTTGATGTTAAACCCAAGAAATTTGATTGAATTGTGTGAAAAATGAAAATGTTGTTGTTAAACCCATGAAATTTGATTGAATTGTCGGAATAATGGAAATGTTGTTATTAAACACTTGAATTTTGATTGAATTGTGGGAATGATGAAAATGTTGATGTTAAACCCATGAAATTTGATTGAATTGCGGGAATGATGAAAACGTTGTTGTTATACCCCTAAAATTTGATTGAATTGTGCGAATGATAGAAATGTTTTTGTTAAACCCATGAAATTTGATTGAATTATGGGAATGATTAAAATGTTGATGTTAAACCCATGAAATTTGACTGAATTGTGGGAATGATGAAAATGTTGTTGTTAAACCCATGAAATTTGGTTGAATTATTGGGATGATGAAAATGTTGTTTTTAAACCTATGAAATTTGATTGAATTGTGGAAATGATGAAATGTTGATGTTAAACCCATGAAATTTGATTGAACTGTGTGAATGACGAAAACGATGATGTTAAACCCATGAAATTTGATTGAATTATGGGAATGATGAAAGTGATGTTGTTAAACCTATGAAATTTGATTGAATTGTATGAATGATGAAAATGTTGTTGTTAAACCTATGAAATTTGATTGAATTGTGGAAATGATGAAATGTTGATGTTAAACCCATGAAATTTGATTGAACTGTGTGAATGACGAAATTGATGATGTTAAACCCATGAAATTTGATTGAATTATGGGAATGATGAAAGTGATGTTGTTAAACCAATGAAATTTGATTGAATTGTAGAAATGATGAAATGTTGATGTTAAACCCATGAAATTCGATTGAATTGTGTGAATGATAAAAATGATGACGTTAAAACAGGAAATTTGATTAAATTGTGGGAATGATGAAAATTATGATGTTAATCCCATGAATTTGATTGAATTGTGGGAATGATTAAAATGATTATGTTAATCCTATGAAATTTGATTGAAATGTGGGAATGATGAAAATGATGATGTTAAACCCATGAAATTTGATTGAATTGTGTGATTAAATGAAAATATTGTTGTTAAAAGCATGAATTTGATTGAAATATATGAATGATAAAAATTATTTTTTTAAACCCTTAAAATCTAATTGAAATGTGTGAATGATGAAATGTTGATGTTAAATCGATGAATTTGATTGACTTAAGGGAATGATGAAAGTGCTATTGTTAAACCTATGAAATTTGATTGAATTGTGTGAATGATGAAAATGTTGTTGTTAAACCTATGAAATTTGATTGAATTGTGGAAATGAAGAAATGTTGATGTTAAACCCATGAAATTTGATTGAACTGTGTGAATGATGAAAATGATGATGTTAAACCCATGAAATTTGATTGAATTGTGGGAATGATGAAAATGTTGTTGTTAAACCTATGAAATTGATTGAATGGTGGAAATGATGAAATGTTGATGTTAAACCCAAGAAATTTGATTGAATTGTGTGAAAATTGAAAATGTTGTTGTGAAACCCATGAAATTTGATTGAATTGTGGGAATAATGGAAATGTTGTTATTAAACACATGAATTTTGATTGAATTGTGGGAATGATGAAAATGTTGATGTTAAACCCATGAAATTTGATTGAATTGTGGAAATGAAGAAATGTTGATGTTAAACCCATGAAATTTGATTGAACTGTGTGAATGATGAAAATGATGATGTTAAACCCATGAAATTTGAATGAATTGTGGGAATGATGAAAATGTTGTTGTTAAACCTATGAAATTTGATTGAATGGTGGAAATGATGAAATGTTGATGTTAAACCCAAGAAATTTGATTGAATTGTGTGAAAAATGAAAATGTTGTTGTTAAACCCATGAAATTTGATTGAATTGTCGGAATAATGGAAATGTTGTTATTAAACACTTGATTTTGATTGAATTGTGGGAATGATGAAAATGTTGATGTTAAACCCATGAAATTTGATTGAATTGCGGGAATGATGAAAACGTTGTTGTTATACCCCTAAAATTTGATTGAATTGTGCGAATGATAGAAATGTTTTGTTAAACCCATGAAATTTGATTGAATTATGGGAATGATTAAAATGTTGATGTTAAACCCATGAAATTTGACTGAATTGTGGGAATGATGAAAATGTTGTTGTTAAACCCATGAAATTTGGTTGAATTATTGGGATGATGAAAATGTTGTTGTTAACCCTATAAAATTTGATTGAATTGTGTAAATTATGAAAAGGTTGTTGTTAAACCTATGAAATTTGATTGAATTGTGGAAATGATGAAATGTTGATGTTAAACCCATGAAATTTGATTGAACTGTGTGAATGACGAAAACGATGATGTTATACCCATGAAATTTGATTGAATTATGGGAATGATGAAAGTGCTGTTGTTAAACCTATGAAATTTTATTGAATTGTATGAATGATGAAAATGTTGTTGTTAAACCTATGAAATTTGATTGAATTGTGGAAATGATGAAATGTTGATGTTAAACCCATGAAATTTGATTGCACTGTGTGAATGATGAAAATGATGATGTTAAACCTGTAACACCCTTCTAAAATACCCCAAATATTTAATTAAAATAACAACATATAAATCAGAGTAATCATGCAATTAAGGGTGTCACACAATTTTTTGCACCATTCGTCATACTATTTAGTCATGCTCATTGTTTAACTCAAAACATAAAGTATTGCACAATACGCAGCGGATAGAGATCAAATCGATCATTCAAAACATGTAACATACTACATGTAAACTGGTTCAACAAACATCAACAACACAATTAAAATGTTCCCTCCCGATGTTACATCTATCAGAGCATGACCCACTAAGGAGACTACACTAGACTCCAAGCATTAGCTTCTACTCAATCACTGCTCGTTACCTGAAAAATAGTTGTAAGGGTGAGTTCCTCAATCGATATAATAAGCATTATAGAATATAATGTCATGTTAAGTAATTTAACACATTAATCACCCTAACCGTATCACACATTCAGTAACGGCACATCAACTCAAATATCATACTCCATATCAACACAAATCATACTCATGCTCAATGCCAACACACACACGTATAACATTGGAATACATCCATTCATATTATACACTACACATATATTATGCAATGAGACTCCATGCATGCGGTACCGACTATTCGTGAACATATAGTTCAACTTCACCGACCAAATCCAGGTACGGCTACCAAGCTCACCAGTCCCACTCATTTGAGACCTAGTGACTCACATCACTAATTCCTCACCATGGGAATTAGCTACCACCCCAAGGGCCATGCTATGCACGCTAATTTACCTAGCATGCAAACATCAAAAACAGTCCAAATGACTAACATCACTAATTCCTCACCATGGGAATTAGCTACCACCATAAAGGCCACATTATGCTATGCCAAATCACCTAGCATGCAACATCAACAACAATAATCTACAATGGACATATGCTCACACTCTAAGCCATAAAACAGTCCATTCACCAACACATGCATAACATACACATTCACAACATTATGCATACCATCATACATTATCAACACATCATATCATGTCAAATA
The DNA here is from genome assembly GCF_024323335.1 of Lathyrus oleraceus. Taxonomy (NCBI): domain Eukaryota; kingdom Viridiplantae; phylum Streptophyta; class Magnoliopsida; order Fabales; family Fabaceae; genus Lathyrus; species Lathyrus oleraceus. Next base: position 12,829 of record NW_026113228.1, on the reverse strand, counting down.
ATTAAACACAGTATTAGCACACTCTACTAACACCTATACTGCTCAAAACAGCGGGAAATAATCCCTACTATATCACACACCGATATAGGCAACCATCAATTAGGCACACAACATTTAAATTAACAATTTTTCCACTCTGCAACAGTGTTAACCGGTTAACGCCCTGGGTTAACGGTTAACGCAGCACAAACACACTTTCTGGCAAAACGCAACAGTGTTAACCGGTTAACGCCCTGGGTTAACCGGTTAACGCAGACAAACAGCAGTTTTTCACAATATATAACAGTGTTAACCGGTTAACGCCCTGGGTTAACTGGTTAACGCAAGACAGAAAGCTGTTCCTGCGCTAACACAAAGCAGAATGCAGAATTCTCCGCATTTTCCGCCGTTGGAGGACTTCCGGACCTCCGATTCTAATTCCGTAAAAAGCTACACGTCCAGAAATTTACGACACACACCATTATCGATTCAATTACAGTTTTCACACAACTTATTCATCACAATTTCTCAGCATTCCAAATCCCAATTAGGGTCAATTCAACGGTTTATCACTACCCATTACATGCTAACCCATAATACCCATTAAACGACGATAAACCCCCCTTACCTGAGTTAATCCGGCAATCTCTAAGCTCCAAGCTTTTCTCTTCTCCAACCTTTGCCCTTGCTCTTCCTCTTTACCCTTTCTCCACTTTCCACTTTTCAGCCGCTTCTCTGTTTCACGTAAAACTCTTTTTTACCAAATGGGATTCTTTTTCCTTACTTCACACTTATATATTTTCCAATAATTATTATTCCAAAATAATAATAATAATAATCCAATAATTCCAATTATTTAATTAAATTAATAAATATAATATTAATTTAAATCAAATAATTATCTTATTTTTATTGGGGTGTTACAAAACCCATGAAATTTGATTGAATTGTGGGAATGATGAAAATGTTGTTGTTAAACCTATGAAATTGATTGAATGGTGGAAATGATGAAATGTTGATGTTAAACCCAAGAAATTTAATTGAATTGTGTGAAAAATGAAAATGTTGTTGTTAAACCCATGAAATTTGATTGAATTGTGGGAATAATGGAAATGTTGTTATTAAACACATGAATTTTGATTGAATTGTGCGAATGATGAAAATATTGATGTTAAACCCATGAAATTTGATTGAATTGTCGGAATAATGGAAATGTTGTTATTAAACACATGAATTTTGATTGAATTGTGGAAATGATGAAAATGTTGATGTTAAACCCATGAAATTTGATTGAATTGCGGGAATGATGAAAACGTTGTTGTTATACCCCTAAAATTTGATTGAATTGTGCGAATGACAGAAATGTTTTTGTTAAACCCATGAAATTTGATTGAATTATGGGAATGATTAAAATGTTGATGTTAAACCCATGAAATTTGATTGAATTGTGGGAATGATGAAAATGTTGTTGTTAAACCCATGAAATTTGGTTGAATTATGGGGATGATGAAAATGTTGTTGTTAAACCCATGAAACTTGGTTGAATTATGGGGATGATAAAAATGTTGTTGTGAAACCTATAAAATTTGATTGAATTGTGTGAATGATGAAAATGTTGTTGTTAAACCTATGAAATTTGATTGAATTGTGGAAATGATGAAATGTTGATGTTAAACCCATGAAATTTGATTGAACTGTGTGAATGACGAAAATGATGATGGTAAACCCATGAAATTTGATTGAAATATGGGAATGATGAAAGTGATGTTGTTAAACCTATGAAATTTGATTGAATTGTGTGAATGATGAAATGTTGATGTTAAACCCATGAAATTCGATTGAATTGTGTGAATGATGAAATGTTGATGTTAAACACATGAAATTCGATTGAATTGTGTGAATGATAAAAATGATGACGTTAAAAACAGGAAATTTGATTGAATTGTGGGAATGATGAAAATGATGATGTTAATCCCATGAAATTTGATTGAATTGTAGGAATGATGAAAATGATTATGTTAATCCCATGAAATTTGATTGAATTGTGGGAATGATGAAAATGATGATGTTAAACCCATGAAATTTGATTGAATTGTGTGATTAAATGAAAATATTGTTGTTAAAACCATGAAATTTGATTGAAATATATGAATGATAAAAATTATTTTGTTCAACCCTTAAAATCCAATTGAATTGTGTGAATGATGAAAATGTTGATTTTAAACCGATGAAATTTGATTGAATTAAGGGAATGATGAAAGTGCTGTTGTTAAACCTATGAAATTTGATTGAATTGTGTGAATGATGAAAATGTTGTTGTTAAGCCTATGAAATTTAATTGAATTGTGGAAATGATGAAATGTTGATGTTAAACCCATGAAATTTGATTGAAGTGTGTGAATGATGAAAATGATAATGTTAAACCCATGAAATTTGAATGAATTGTGGGAATGATGAAAATGTTGTTAAACCTATGAAATTTGATTGAATGGTGGAAATAATGAAATGTTGATGTTAAACCCAAGAAATTTGATTGAATTGTGTGAAAAATTAAAATGTTGTTGTTAAACCCATGAAATTTGATTGAATGGTGGAAATGATGAAATGTTGATGTTAAACCCAAGAAATTTGATTGAATTGTGTGAGAAATGAAAATGTTGTTGTTAAACCCATGAAATTTTATTGAATTGTGGGAATAATGGAAATGTTGTTATTAAACACATGAATTTTGATTGAATTGTGGGAATGATGAAAATGTTGATGTTAAACCCATGAAATTTGATTGAATTATGGGAATGATGAAAATGTTGTTGTTAAACCCATGAAATTTTATTGAATTGTGTGAATAATGAAAATGTTGATGATAAACCCATGAAATTTGATTAAATTGTGGGAATGATGAAAATGTTGTTGTTAAGCCCATGAAATTTGGTTGAATTATGGGGATGATAAAAATGTTGTTGTGAAACCTATAAAATTTGATTGAATTGTGTGAATGATGAAGATGTTGTTGTTTAACCTATGAAATTTGATTGAATTGTGGAAATGATGAAATGTTGATGTTAAACCCATGAAATTTGATTGAACTGTGTGAATGACGAAAATGATGATGTTAAACCCATGAAATTTGATTGAATTATGGGAATGATGAAAGTGATGTTGTTAAACCTATGAAATTTGATTGAATTGTGTGAATGATGAAATGTTGATGTTAAACCCATGAAATTCGATTGAATTGTGTGAATGATGAAATGTTGATGTTAAACACATGAAATTCGATTGAATTGTGTGAATGATAAAAATGATGACGTTAAAAACAGGAAATTTGATTGAATTGTTGGAATGATGAAAATGATGATGTTAATCCCATGAGATTTGATTGAATTGTGGGAATGATGAAAATGATGATGTTAAACCCATGAAATTTGATTGAATTGTGTGATTAAATGAAAATATTGTTGTTAAAACCATGAAATTTGATTGAAATATATGAATGATAAAAATTATTTTGTTAAACCCTTAAAATCTAATTGAATTGTGTGAATGATGAAAATGTTGATGTTAAACCGATGAAATTTGATTGAATTAAGGGAATGATGAAAGTGTTGTTGTTAACCCTATGAAATTTGATTGAATTGTGTGAATGACGAAAATTTTGTTGCTAAGCCTATGAAATTTGATTGAATTGTGGAAATGATGAAATGTTGATGTTAAACCCATGAAATTTGATTGAACTGTGTGAATGATGAAAATGATAATGTTAAACCAATGAAATTTGAATGAATTTTGGGAATGATGAAAATGTTGTTGTTAAACCTATGAAATTTGATTGAATGGTGGAAATGATGAAATGTTGATGTTAAACCCAAGAAATTTGATTGAATTGTGTGAAAAATGAAAATGTTGTTGTTAAACCCATGAAATTTGATTGAATTGTGGGAATAATGGAAATGTTGTTATTAAACATTTGAAAGTTGATTGAATTGTGGGAATGATGAAAATGTTGATGTTAAACCCATGAAATTTGATTGAATTGTGGGAATGATGAAAATGTTGTTGTTAAACCCATGAAATTTGGTTGAATTATGGGGATGGTAAAAATGTTGTTGTGAAACCTATAAAATTTGATTGAATTGTGTGAATGATGAAAATGTTGTTGTTAAACCTATGACATTTGATTGAATTATGGAAATGATGGAATGTTGATGTTAAACCCATGAAATTTGATTGAACTGTGTGAATGACGAAAATGATGATGTTAAACCCATGAAATTTGATTAATTTGTGTGATTAAATGAAAATATTGTTGTTAAAACCATGAAATTTGATTGAAATATATGAATGATAAAAATTATTTTGTTAAACCCTTAAAATCAAATTGAATTGTGTGCATGATGAAAATGTTGATGTTAAACCTATGAAATTTGATTGAATTAAGGGAATGATGAAAGTGCTGTTGTTAAACCTATGAAATTTGATTGAATTGTGTGAATGATGAAAATGTTGTTGTTAAGCCTATGAAATTTGATTAAATTGTGGAAATGATGAAATGTTGATGTTAAACCCATGAAATTTGATTGAACTGTGTGAATGATGAAAATGATAATGTTAAACCCATGAAATTTGAATGAATTGTGGGAATGATGAAAATGTTGTTGTTAAACCTATGAAATTTGATTGAATGGTGGAAATGATGAAATGTTGATGTTAAACCCAAGAAATTTGATTGATTTGTGTGAAAAATGAAAATGTTGTTGTTAAACCCATAAATTTGATTGAATTGTGGGAATAATGGAAATGTTGTTATTAAACAACTGAATTTTCATTGAATTGTGGGAATGACGAAAATGTTGATGTTAAACCCATGAAATTTGATTGAATTGTGGGAATGATGAAAATGTTGTTGTTAAACGCCTAAAATTTGATTGAATTTTGTGAATAATAGAAATGTTTTTGTTAAACCCATGAAATTTGATTGAATTGTGGGAATGATTAAAATGTTGATGTTAAACCCATGAAATTTGATTGAATTGTGGGAATGATGCAAATGTTGTTGTTAAACCCATGAAATTTGGTTGAATTATGGGGATGATAAAAATGTTGTTGTGAAACCTATAAAATTTGATTGAATTGTGTGAATGATGAAAATGTTGTTGTTAAACCTATGAAATTTGATTGAATTGTGGAAATGATGAAATGTTGATGTTAAACCCATGAAATTTGATTGAACTGTGTGAATGACGAAAATGATGATGTTAAACCCATGAAATATGATTGAATTATGGGAATGATGAAAGTGATGTTGTTAAACCAATGAAATTTGATTGAATTGTAGAAATGATGAAATGTTGATGTTAAACGCATGAAATTCGATTGAATTGTGTGAATGATAAAAATGATGACGTTAAACACAGGAAAATTGATTAAATTGTGGGAATGATGAAAATTATGATGTTAATCCCATGAATTTGATTGAATTGTGGGAATGATTAAAATGATTATGTTAATCCCATGAAATTTGATGGAATTGTGGGAATGATGAAAATGATGATGTTAAACCCATGAAATTTGATTGAATTGTGTGATTAAATGAAAATATTGTTGTTAAAACCATGAAATTTGATTGAAATATATGAATGATAAAAATTATTTTTTTAAACCCTTAAAATCTAATTGAAATGTGTGAATGATGAAAATGTTGATGTTAAACCGATGAAATTTGATTGACTTAAGGGAATGATGAAAGTGCTATTGTTAAACCTATGAAATTTGATTGAATTGTGTGAATGATGAAAATGTTGTTGTTAAACCTATGAAATTTGATTGAATTGTGTGAATGATTAAAATGTTGTTGTTAAACCTATGAAATTTGATTGAATTGTGGAAATGATGAAATGTTGATGTTAAACCCATGAAATTTGATTGAACTGTGTGAATGATGAAAATGATAATGTTAAACCCATGAAATTTGAATGAATTGTGGGAATGATGAAAATGTTGTTGTTAAACCTATGAAATTTGATTGAATGGTGGAAATGATGAAATGTTGATGTTAAACCCAAGAAATTTGATTGAATTGTGTGAAAAATGAAAATGTTGTTGTTAAACCCATGAAATTTGATTGAATTGTCGGAATAATGGAAATGTTGTTATTAAACACATGAATTTTGATTGAATTGTGGGAATGATGAAAATGTTGATGTTAAACCCATGAAATTTGATTGAATTGCGAGAATGATGAAAACGTTGTTGTTATACCCCTAAAATTTGATTGAATTGTGCGAATGATAGAAATGTTTTTGTTAAACCCATGAAATTTGATTGAATTATGGGAATGATTAAAATGTTGATGTTAAACCCATGAAATTTGATTGAATTGTGGGAATGATGAAAATGTTTTTGTTAAACCCATGAAATTTGGTTGAATTATGGGGATGATGAAAGTGTTGTTGTTAAACCTATAAAATTTGATTGAATTGTGTAAATTATGAAAAGGATGTTGTTAAACCTATGAAATTTGATTGAATTGTGGAAATGATGAAATGTTGATGTTAAACCCATGAAATGTGATTGAACTGTGTGAATGACGAAAACGATGATGTTAAACCCATGAAATTTGATTGAATAATGGGAATGATGAAAATGTTGTTGTTAAACCTATGAAATTGATTAAATGGTGGAAATGATGAAATGTTGATGTTAAACCCAAGAAATTTAATTGAATTGTGTGAAAAATGAAAATGTTGTTGTTAAACCCATGAAATTTGATTGAATTGTGGGAATAATGGAAATGTTGTTATTAAACACATGAATTTTGATTGAATTGTGGGAATGATGAAAATGTTGATGTTAAACCCATGAAATTTGATTGAATTGTGGGAATGATGAAAATGTTATTGTTAAACCCATGAAATTTGGTTGAAATATGGGGATGATAAAAATGTTGTTGTGAAACCTATAAAATTTGATTGAATTGTGTGAATGATGAAAATGTTGTTGTTAAACCTATGAATTTTGATTGAATTGTAGAAATGATGAAATATTGATGTTAAACCCATGAAATTTGATTGAACTGTTTGAATGACGAAAATGATGATGTTAAACCCATGAAATTTGATTGAATTATGGGAATGATGAAATGTTGATGTTAAACCCATGAAATTCGATTGAATTGTGTGAATGATAAAAATGATGACGTTAAAAACAGGAAATTTGATTGAATTATGGGAATGATGAAAATGATGATGTTAATGCCCTGAAATTTGATTGAATTGTGGGAATGATGAAAATGCTTATGTTAATCCCATGAAATTTGATTGAATTATGGGAATGATGAAAATGATGATGTTAAACCCATGAAATTTGATTGAATTGTGTGATTAAATGAAAATATTGTTGTTAAAACCATGAAATTTGATTGAAATATATGAATGATAAAAATTATTTTGTTAAACCCTTAAAATCTAATTGAAATGTGTGAATGATGAAAATGTTGATGTTAAACCGATGAAATTTGATTGACTTAAGGGAATGATGAAAGTGTTGTTGTTAAACCTATGAAATTTGATTGAATTGTGTGAATGATGAAAATGTTGTTGTTAAACCTATGAAATTTGATTGAATTGTGGAAATGATGAAATGTTGATGTTAAACCCATGAAATTTGATTGAACTGTGTGAATGATGAAAATGATAATGTTAAACCCATGAAATTTGAATGAATTGTGGGAATGATGAAAATGTTGTTGTTAAACCTATGAAATTTGATTGAATGGTGGAAATGATGAAATGTTGATGTTAAACCCAAGAAATTTGATTGAATTGTGTGAAAAATGAAAATGTTGTTGTTAAACCCATGAAATTTGATTGAATTGTCGGAATAATGGAAATGTTGTTATTAAACACATGAATTTTGATTGAATTGTGGGAATGATGAAAATGTTGATGTTAAACCCATGAAATTTGATTGAATTGCGGGAATGATGAAAATGTTGTTGTTAAACCCCTAAAATTTGATTGAATTGTGCGAATGATAGAAATGTTTTTGTTAAACCCATGAAATTTGATTGAATTATGGGAATGATTAAAATGTTGATGTTAAACCCATGAAATTTGATTGAATTGTGGGAATGATGAAAATGTTTTTGTTAAACCCATGAAATTTGGTTGAATTATGGGGATGATGAAAATGTTGTTGTTAAACCTATAAAATTTGATTGAATTGTGTAAATTATGAAAAGGATGTTGTTAAACCTATGAAATTTGATTGAATTGTGGAAATGATGAAATGTTGATGTTAAACCCATGAAATGTGAATGACGAAAACGATGATGTTAAACCCATGAAATTTGATTGAATTATGGGAATGATGAAAATGTTGTTGTTAAACCTATGAAATTGATTAAATGGTGGAAATGATGAAATGTTGATGTTAAACCCAAGAAATTTAATTGAATTGTGTGAAAAATGAAAATGTTGTTGTTAAACCCATGAAATTTGATTGAATTGTGGGAATAATGGAAATGTTGTTATTAAACACATGAATTTTGATTGAATTGTGGGAATGATGAAAATGTTGATGTTAAACCCATGAAATTTGATTGAATTGTGGGAATGATGAAATGTTGTTGTTAAACCCATGAAATTTTGTTGAATTATGGGATGATAAAAATGTTGTTGTGAAACCTATAAAATTTGATTGAATTGTGTGAATGATGAAAATGTTGTGTTAAACCTATGAATTTGATTGAATTGTAGAAATGATGAAATATTGATGTTAAACCCATGAAATTTGATTGAACTGTTTGAATGACGAAAATGATGATGTTAAACCCATGAAATTTGATTGAATTATGGGAATGATGAAATGTTGATGTTAAACCCATGAAATTCGATTGAATTGTGTGAATGATAAAAATGATGACGTTAAAAACAGGAAATTTGATTGAATTATGGGAATGATGAAAATGATGATGTTAATCCCATGAAATTTGATTGAATTGTGGGAATGATGAAAATGATTATGTTAATCCCATGAAATTTGATTGAATTATGGGAATGATGAAAATGATGATGTTAAACCCATGAAATTTGATTGAATTGTGTGATTAAATGAAAATATTGTTGTTAAAACCATGAAATTTGATTGAAATATATGAATGATAAAAATTATTTTGTTAAACCCTTAAAATCTAATTGAAATGTGTGAATGATGAAAATGTTGATGTTAAACCGATGAAATTTGATTGACTTAAGGGAATGATGAAAGTGTTGTTGTTAAACCTATGAAATTTGATTGAATTGTGTGAATGATGAAAATGTTGTTGTTAAACCCATGAAATTTGAATGAATTGTGGGAATGATGAAAATGTTGTTGTTAAACCTATGAAATTTGATTGAATGGTGGAAATGATGAAATATTGATGTTAAACCCAAGAAATTTGATTGAATTGTGTGAAAATGAAAATGTGTGTTTAAACCCATGAAATTTGATTGAATTGTCGGAATAATGGAAATGTTGTTATTAAACACATGAATTTTGATTGAATTGTGGGAATGATGAAAATGTTGATGTTAAACCCATGAAATTTGATTGAATTGCGGGAATGATGAAAACGTTGTTGTTATACCCCTAAAATTTGATTGAATTGTGCGAATGATAGAAATGTTTTTGTTAAACCCATGAAATTTGATTGAATTATGGGAATGATTAAAATGTTGATGTTAAACCCATGAAATTTGATTGAATTGTGGGAATGATGAAAATGTTTTTGTTAAACCCATGAAATTTGGTTGAATTATGGGGATGATGAAAATGTTGTTGTTAGACCTATAAAATTTGATTGAATTGTGTAAATTATGAAAAGGATGTTGTTAAACCTATGAAATTTGATTGAATTGTGGAAATGATGAAATGTTGATGTTAAACCCATGAAATGTGAATGACGAAAACGATGATGTTAAACCCATGAAATTTGATTGAATTATGGGAATGATGAAAATGTTGTTGTTAAACCTATGAAATTGATTAAATGGTGGAAATGATGAAATGTTGATGTTAAACCCAAGAAATTTAATTGAATTGTGTGAAAAATGAAAATGTTGTTGTTAAACCCATGAAATTTGATTGAATTGTGGGAATAATGGAAATGTTGTTATTAAACACATGAATTTTGATTGAATTGTGGAAATGATGAAAATGTTGATGTTAAACCCATGAAATTTGATTGAATTGTGGGAATAATGAAAATGTTGTTGTTAAACCCATGAAATTTTGTTGAATTATGGGGATGATAAAAATGTTGTTGTGAAACCTATAAAATTTGATTGAATTGTGTGAATGATGAAAATGTTGTTGTTAAACCTATGAATTTTGATTGAATTGTAGAAATGATGAAATATTGATGTTAAACCCATGAAATTTGATTGAACTGTTTGAATGACGAAAATGATGATGTTAAACCCATGAAATTTGATTGAATTATGGGAATGATGAAATGTTGATGTTAAACCCATGAAATTCGATTGAATTGTGTGAATGATAAAAATGATGACGTTAAAAACAGGAAATTTGATTGAATTATGGGAATGATGAAAATGATGATGTTAATCCCATGAAATTTGATTGAATTGTGGGAATGATGAAAATGATTATGTTAATCCCATGAAATTTGATTGAATTATGGGAATGATGAAAATGATGATGTTAAACCCAAGAAATTTGATTGAATTGTGTGATTAAATGAAAATATTGTTGTTAAAACCATGAAATTTGATTGAAATATATGAATGATAAAAATTATTTTGTTAAACCCTTAAAATCTAATTGAAATGTGTGAATGATGAAAATGTTGATGTTAAACCATGAAATTTGATTGACTTAGGGAATGATGAAAGTGTTGTTGTTAAACCTATGAAATTTGATTGAATTGTGTGAATGATGAAAATGTTGTTGTTAAACCATGAAATTTGAATGAATTGTGGGAATGATGAAAATGTTGTTGTTAAACCTATGAAATTTGATTGAATGGTGGAATGATGAAAATTGATGTTAAACCCAAGAAATTTGATTGAATTGTGTGAAAAATGAAAATGTTGTTGTTAAACCCATGAAATTTGATTGAATTGTCGAATAATGGAAATGTTGTTATTAAACACATGAATTTGATTGAATTGTGGGAATGATGAAATGTTGATGTTAAACCCATGAAATTTGATTGAATTGCGGGAATGATGAAAACGTTGTTGTTATACCCCTAAAATTGATTGAATTGTGCGAATGATAGAAATGTTTTTGTTAAACCCATGAAATTTGATTGAATTATGGGAATGATTAAAATGTTGATGTTAAACCCATGAAATTTGATTGAATTGTGGGAATGATGAAAATGTTTTTGTTAAACCCATGAAATTTGGTTGAATTATGGGGATGATGAAAATGTTGTTGTTAGACCTATAAAATTTGATTGAATTGTGTAAATTATGAAAAGGATGTTGTTAAACCTATGAAATTTGATTGAATTGTGGAAATGATGAAATGTTGATGTTAAACCCATGAAATGTGAATGACGAAAACGATGATGTTAAACCCATGAAATTTGATTGAATTATGGGAATGATGAAAATGTTGTTAAACCTATGAAATTGATTAAATGGTGGAATGATGAAATGTTGATGTTAAACCCAAGAAATTTAATTGAATTGTGTGAAAAATGAAAATGTTGTTGTTAAACCCATGAAATTTGATTGAATTGTGGGAATAATGGAAATGTTTATTAAACACATGAATTTTGATTGAATTGTGGAAATGATGAAAATGTTGATGTTAAACCCATGAAATTTGATTGAATTGTGGGAATGATGAAAATGTTGTTTTAAACCCATGAAATTTTGTTGAATTATGGGATGATAAAAATGTTGTTGTGAAACCTATAAAATTTGATTGAATTGTGTGAATGATGAAAATGTTGTTGTTAACTATGAATTTTGATTGAATGTAGAAATGATGAATATTTGATTAAACCCATGAAATTTGATTGAACTGTTTGAATGACGAAAATGATGATGTTAAACCCATGAAATTTGATTGAATTATGGGAATGATGAAATGTTGATGTTAAACCCATGAAATTGATTGAATTGTGTGAATGATAAAAATGATGACGTAAAAACATGAAATTGATTGAATTATGGGAATGATGAAAATGATGATGTTAAACCCTGAAATTTGATTGAATTGTGGGAATGATGAAATGATTATGTTAATCCCATGAAATTTGATTGAATTGTGGGAATGATGAAAATGATGATGTTAAACCCATGAAATTTGATTGAATTGTGTGATTAAATGAAAATATTGTTGTTAAAACCATGAAATTTGATTGAAATATATGAATGATAAAATATTTTGTTAAACCCTTAAAATCTATTGAATGTGTGAATGATGAAAATGTTGATGTTAAACCGATGAAATTTGATTGAATTAAGGAATGATGAAAGTGTTGTTGTTAAACCTATGAAATTTGATTGAATTGTGTGAATGATGAAAATGTTGTTGTTAAACCCATGAAATTTGAATGAATTGTGGGAATGATGAAATGTTGTTGTTAAACCTATGAAATTTGATTGAATGGTGGAAATGATGAAATGTTGATGTTAAACCCAGAAATTTGATTGAATTGTGGAAAATGAAAATGTTGTTGTTAAACCCATGAAATTTGATTGAATTGTGGAATAATGGAAATGTTGTTGTTAAACACATGAATTTTGATTGAATTGTGGGAATGATGAAAATGTTGATGTTAAACCCATGAAATTTGATTGAATTGTGGGAATGATGAAAATGTTGTTGT
>NW_026113227.1:0-33972 GCF_024323335.1 Lathyrus oleraceus | reverse complement strand
TTATGATAATTTGAATAAAACTTATAAGGTGGTTGCATTCTTTGTCGATTTAGATATTGATCATTGTTTAGAAAATACTGTCAAAATTTTCAGCTTGGGGGATAATTTCATGGAGAGATATTCAATGTTTTCCTGTCGATGTGATTCCACTTCATTGGATTGATGCTTGGCACAACAAAGATGTGTATTTGAATGGTACTATTAATTGGCTGGCCTATTCCAATTATGATTTTCATTTGATGGGTGTTGTTGAAAATTATGTAATCCTTTCGCCAGATCTCTCCACCGAGTTATACACTCAGATGACGTTGCCCCGTGGTTTTGACAAGGGGCCGCATGTTCGGGAAAATATTGCGCTTTTAATGAATTTTCTTGTTTCTATCGTGATTTAGAGAGAAACCATTTTGTTATATGGCAGATGAAAGAATTCGGAGTTCAAGAGTCTGGGTTCAGTTATTTAAAATTAGTTATCACAATTTCTATTCAACCAGTAATTTATTTGATATTCAGGAGGCGGAATTGTTGCCGATACACCTTTCTGAGAATGGTTATACTTTGATATTGACGAATGGTTATAAGGCACTGTATTTATATGTGATTGCAGAGATGATACAGTAGAGTTAATAAGGACTACCGATACGATTTTGTGGTTGTGGGCTAAGGATCATATTGAAAGTTTGGTTCCAACTTGTTGAGAGTGAGTTTTATTTATATGGTGATTATTATAAGTCAGAAGATGATGTTTCTCAAAGTAACATGTAGTTAGGTGAGCAGTTTAATTTGCTACAGCATAGAGACTAGTGACTAGTATTTCAACTTGAACCAACCATTTAAGATGGCTATTAGTGAGAACATGATGCATTTAATTTTATGATCTTATATGAATCTTACTTATCACAATATTTTGTAGATATTATTTGGAAAGTATGGAAAAGGGGTGATGCACTTGACTATGTTGAAGCAACAGATGAGAGCATGATTTTCAATCAATTAGAATTGTTTTTTTAGTTTACTTAAATGATGCAGAATCACTCAACTTTTTGATTTTTTCTTAACGTATTTATAATTATTTGTATTCAATATAATATATAGTATTTTACATGCCATCTCTACCTGTGTTTTTGGAACAAATCACTAAAATTTGATGCTTAGCTGATAAGCTAAATAGTTGTTTGCTTGATTGATTTGTCGTTTGCTCTGCTACATAAGATGTAGGCTAGCTTGCACTTTTGAAAATGATTTTTTTTGTTAAGTGATTGCACTTAGAAACAACTTTGTTTATCAAATGTGTATTCTTAGACTACTCCAAAGAACGTATAGTGTCGAAGGTTTACTACTATCTAAAATATAAAGTGAAAAAATAAATAAATATGTAAAGACTTGTTTGATTGGTTGTGTGTTGAAATAAATTTTATAATAGATATTTGTAAATTTAGAATAATTAGGTAAATTGCACTAACATGGATATTCATGTAATTGATAAAAGAGGATATTCATGTAATTGATAAAAGAACTAATCAAGTAGAGTCATATTGATGTATGTTATCTCACTGTCTTTTAGAATTAGCTTCTATGTACCGTTGACTACTCTTTTTTTATCGTGATATGCATGGTAACTTTCTCCGCAAAAAAGATTTTTTTTAATGATAGGATTGATAGAGATCTAATGAATAGGTTTGGACTTATGTGGAGAAACCTATCAAAAAGCCTTAATGTAATGCATATTTTTCCCTTTTGTTGATATAACTATTGATTAATTGACATATTTATATTTTTTGTTGAGTTGTGCGTCACACATTCAATTTTGTCTTTTGTGTTGATCATGAAATTTTATTTACTTGATGAACATGAATTATTTGATGATGAGTTTATGGTTTACGCTATACTTAATGAGCTTCATTTAAGGACCAATCAATCAGGATATTTGAGTCTGAATCCTAATTGAAACAATCATTGATTAGGATGTACTAACCTTCCCCGAATTTAAATTACAAAAGTCCATTCCCCTTAAAACTATAATTATAAATGAATAGGAAAAGTGGATTCTTGATGCGGTGGTTATGGTCTTCTGGTATGGTGATGCATGGTGAACATGCATGATAAGGAGTCCAACTAATACTAGATACAAATTCATATAAGATATTCAATATAAAGATAGACACATGTATAAATAATCATGCAAATAATTATACAAATTTAAGATGAAACTAACACTTTCTGATCTCAACAATGTTGCCTCAGAAGGGATTCTTGCAAAGAATCACATGTTAGGTCACATATTGGGAGACAACAAAAGGGGCATATTGAATCTTAAACTATATATTGAATCTTAAAACTATAATTTCTCTTGTTAAACTAATTTTTTTTCTAACTGTATTATAATTGATTTTTTTATTCAAGAAATATATAATGTTTTACATGCCGCCATCTTGCCTTGTTTTTTTTAGAGCAAATCAGTGAATAATCCATTATTTTGTATTGTTTGATTAATTGTTTCCTTGATGGAGTTGTGGTTTGTTTAGCCTACATAAGATGATATGTATGCTAGGTTGCACTTTCGATAATAAACTCCTTTTTTTATCAAGTTATTGCATTGAACAATAGATTTAGTTGATCGGATGTGAATATTATAATACTTCCCGATTAGTTGATCGGATGTGAATTCTTAGAATATTTTAGAGAACATTGTTCTGAGGGTTGAATTATTATCTAAGAAAAAGTAAAAAATAAAGTGAAATAATTAAAATATGTAAAGACTTGCTTCTTTAGGTGTTTGTTGAGTATAAATTTACTATGAATATCGTAGATTTAAAACAAAGACCTTGCTAACAAGTGTCTCATGGACCCTCTTAAAGATTTCAAATAAAGATAATATTTTATAAAAAATTAACCATTTCAATTTACAAAACATAAAATATGCATGTTTTCAAAAAAATAACTTTCTATTTTAAGTTCTTGAAAAGAGTGCTCGTGGGGCACTCCATAGCATTTCACTTAAAATAATAAAGCAATTTGAAATGACATGGGTATTCATATAATTAGTAAAATCAATACTATTTTGTCTCAAAATTATTATCTTTTAAACTTAATTTTACTTCAAATTAATATTATTTGCACTACTTTCAAAGTATTAAATCCCGCTCTTTATAAACATGTGTAATCAATAACATTAAGAATAACTTTATAAAATTGTTACATGTATTCCTTTATTTATTACTTCTCTTAATTTGTGCAACAATTTTTTTTTGTTGAGATAAAGGGAGTATCAAATAGGGTTCATCCAACCATGTACTATGTACTACCTTTTGGGATTGGCTGCTCAGTGTCGCTATTTTAGATTGACAACTATTTTTTTTTAACGTGTGGTAACTTTCTCGACAAAAGGCTTCATCTAATGATAATATTGATAGAGGCCTAGGGAATAGGTTTGGACATTTGTGGAGAAAGCTATCTAAAAACCTTCCTTTTCTGTTGACCACCTTTTTCAATTACTTGATGTAATCTATCTTTTCCCCGTTTTTAAAATATAACTATTGATTAATTGATTTTTATTTTGCAGAGTTGTGTCCCATGTTCAATTTGTCTTCTAAAGTGACCATGGATTTCTATTTACTTGGCGAACATGATTGTTATCTTATGTGAGTTTCTGGTTTTTATGTATGCTTAATGAGCTTCATTTAAGGACCAATCATTTAGGATAACTCGAGTTCGGATCCTAATTTAAACAATCATTGACTAGGATGTACTAACCTCCTGATCGAAATTTGGATTACTAAAGCCCATTCCCCTTGAAATTAGAGGTTAAGACAAAAAATTGTTAGGGATGGGATAATTGTTTTGGGAGGTCGAGGGGAGTTTGTTAGCAGTAGGGTTCCAACCCTTAAACTCTTCTTTTTATTGCTCTTTTTGATGCATAACATTGTACATATGGAATTAATCTTTTGACCTCTTTATTATAGAATAGTTAATTAGTTAGAATAAAAGGTAGTTTGGAAGTTGGTTATGGATGTTAGAAAAGTATAATTAACTTCTACCATATGAAAGATAAAAGATTAATCAATTAATGATAAATAATCATCAACGAGCTAAGTTTGATCTCACTTTATTAATCTTCACCATGAATACATCTACATCATGCATCATGAGAGCTTTCTCATCAAACATGGTATTATAAGCCTAAGGGGGTCATAAACTTTTCCACTATATCATTCTCGTTCTTGCACCACCATCATCTTCTTCATCTCGACCAACAGGCATTTTCTAGTTTCAGAGAAACTGAGATCTTCACCTTCATTTTATTTAGAAAGGCATTCCAGCTTCATAGAAATTGAGTTCTTCATTAAAGTCAAGAACTTAAATCCTTACTCTTTGAAGGTTTAGTTTTAGAGAAACTGAAGTCTCAGTTGCAGGTAAGAATTATAAGTAAACTGAATCGATCAAAGCTTCAAAGAAGCCTCCCTTTTCACATCCAAATAAGATCTCCATTAGAAATATAGAGAATCAATAATGATGAATCTCAAAACTTCATCAGAAGGTGTGCAACATGAGGTTCAAACTCACAAGCTACGCCAAAAGTCTTGGCGTTTACAGGTTCCGCAAACACATTTGCTCCAAAACTCTTGATTAAGCTTCAAGAAAGCAAATTTATGTTATGGAATCAACAGGTTAAGGGTGTAATTCTATCATATAACTCCACAAGATCGTTCTTAACCCTTGAATTCCACCAATGTTCAAAACTGAAAATGATTGTATTTAAAACATTGTATCTGAAGTCTGTGAGGAATGGATTATGCAAGACCAATTATTGCTCACATGGTTGTTATCAACAATCTCAGAATATGCGCTTTCTAGACTACTCTCATGCAAACATGCATATGAGGTATGGGATAAAGTGAACAAGCATTATAATGCTCAGATGGAGGCATATGTTCATTAACTTCGTGATTTTGACTCTCAACGCCTGCTTATTCTTGATTTCTTCAAAATTTTGAGGTGGAACTTTTGAAATTTCAACATGTCATAATATTTTCTAAGTGTCAAGTCACATATTCAATTATTCCACCTTGCTTAACTTCTTATGTGAGCTCCAAATGAGAAAAATGTCTTCATCAAAGTTGTAAATATTTCAAAAACCTTCAAAATGGTCACAAATTTGACATCATTTGGATTTAGTATGAGTGAGTTATGTATTTTTGAAGTTGAGGAAAATCACTTGTTCAATGGTATTGGTCCAAAATGACCACTAATGTATCCTCATATCACATGCTCATAAAAGTTGATTTAGCTCTCATTCTAAACATCAAAGTTAAAGTAGACATCTTGAATTTGATTTTTCAACTTGGAAATCTTTCATCTCATAAAAAATGAGCAAGTTATGGCCTTGGGAAGTTGACTTTCAAATTAGGGTTTAGACAAAATGACTTATAATGTTTCAACATAGAAGATGACTTTACAAGCAAAATTAGCTCTAGACCTCAACATGAAAGTTGTTTGGAATGTCATTTAGAGTAACGTTTATCTTGGAATCATTTTCATATGATGCAAATTGTAGGAGATAGGGTCTAGGGAGACCCAGTTTTGATCAGATGAATCCATCTGGCCAAACACCATCAACCAACTTGCTAACTTGCAATTCTCTTGACTTTTTAGGCTCATGGGAGATCATATATGCATAAGATGATGAAATTTTAAGTGTCCCTTGAAGAATTGATTAATTGGTGAAGAAACTTGTTGAAGAAGTTTCTCAGGATACCTAGATGAACTAGGGTTTCCAAGGCAAACCAACTCCAAACTCTTGAAGAATGCTTGATCAAAATAACATGTAGAGATCATTGGGACTCATATATGATGCTTAGAGCCATTGTGGATCATTCCTTGGTTATGCTCTTAGCAATGAGGGTCTTAAACCCTAGATGTGAACTTGATAGATCAATGATGATCATGCTTTACCTACAAAAGAGTTAGGCAAATGCAAAGACATATTTTTGGTATTTTGGTTAGTAAAATGATAATATACAAGTATGATACAATCACATGGTGCTTGGTGATCTCTTCCGAAATAAACCCAGTGAAAGAGGGGTAAGGAGAATGTCAAGGTATGATCCCAATGTTAATGCATATGATGAGATTGCATGAGGGATCTTAGAGTCAAAATTAGGATCTTACAAATTGAATCAGGAATATTTGTTGGAACAATTTTGATTCTACAACTATCTGTGAGTTTTGATGATAATAAAGTATAAAGAACAAATTCGTTTTCTAATAGTTTTTTTAGTATTGCGACTCTGAGGATACATAAAGAGAAGTAAAGTTAAATTTGATCAAGAAAGAAGCTAAGTGAAGATAGCTATGAACAAACCAAGATGCTGGACAAAGTTGATCAAATCAGACTCTAAACTGTGGTCCTAGGAAGACTCTGGATATTGAGACTCTGGACTCTAATAATATTAAGAGATTCTGAAAATATACATCATCAGAATCTGAAACAAAGTATTCCTTGAAGAAGTTCTGAAGCTATAATCAACTCTGGCTGTCACTAGTAAACACTTCTAAAGTAAAGGTCTCTGTTGCATTCTAGCCTCATTTTCTCATTAGACTTTGACGTCAATGGTATCCAAGAAAAAGAGAATTTCAAATCGAAATATTTTGTTCATCCATGGAGTTGTCAATTGTAATACTTGCGATATATGTTGAATTATTCTAAAGGTGTGATATCTTTTGAAGATATAAATACAATCAACATATGATCCCAATAACTTTTAAAATTGATTGTTATGGAAATGGTCTTATACATGATGAGAGAGTGTATATTGATGTTATTATTGAAACATCTCAATGGGGGCACATGTATCTTCTTAAGAAAGATGTTTGTTATTTATTATTGTCAAATCAAATGACAATATGGACGTTACGATATTGAAAATTCTAGTAGGTGTTTTTTGTTAGTCCATTCCACTTGATATGGACAGTTTGATGTTGAAAATTTTAGTCAGTGTTTTTCCAAAAAAAGAAAGACTCAATTAATAAACACCTTTTTTCTAGAGGATGACATGTGAGTTGTGACCTATAAAGGTGATGATGGACCTCTGGGAGTTCGATTGATGAAATTTTTGAATTTATTATTTCTTATTTCATTTAACACGATGTGGACATTTCTATATTTAAAATTCTAGTTTGTGTTTTTCCGGTGAAGGAAATCGTCAATTTAGAAGGACCATTTTAAAGGATGACATGCGAATTGTGATCTTGGAATATTATGATGGATCTCCGGGAGTTCGATTGATGAATTGTTTTAAATTTGTTTGTTTCATATTCCATTTTACATGATATGGATGGTTCTATATTGAAAACTCTGGTATGTGTTTTTAAAGTGAAGGAAAGTACTTTTTTTTAGAGAATGATATGTAAATTTTGATTGAGAACATAACAGTGGACCTCTAAAATTCGATGGATGAAAAATTTAAATATATTTGTTTTTAAATTTAATTTATATATTTTTTTTAATTTGTTTGTTTCTTAATCCATTTGTTTGAAGTTGTTCTTTCTTATTTTTATATTAAATCTTCAAAAAAAATATAATCTCAATGATAAATTATTATAATTTTTTATATTAGAAGTTTTTTATTTCTAAAAATTGTTTAAAACAATATTCTTAGAAACAGTCTTATTTTTATAAAATTACCATCAATGATTAAACTCTTTTATTAAAAACTAGTAAAGGACCCGTGCGTTCGCACGGGTCGCGCAAGTGCAATAATTTATTTTAAAAAATTAAAATATAATATATTTTTTTGTTTATATATATATATATATATATATATATATATATAATATATATATATATATATAATATATATATATAATATATATATATATATATGGTTGGATCAACGTACACAAGTTTATTGCATAAGAGTTTTTTTTTAATGTAATGGATGTTAAATGATCAATAAATGGGTTCAAAAATTTCCACAAATAACTTTTTCCAGTTTGGGACATAATAAAGTAAAACATTATTAATTTATTATTATAAATCTATGTTAGTACATATAAATATATGAATGTATCTATAAATATGTTTACAATGGATAACGCATACCTGGTATGAATCCCAAAACGTATTGATTTATGATGTCAACCGTTTCAATTGTTCCTGCCAATATAGCTCTTGATTGCAAAAATTCTGGATTCTTGTAATGTTAAGAAAATTCGGATATGTTTCACTAACAATGGCTTCTAGTGGATCATCATAGTTAGAAATTAAGAAATCATTTGGAATAGGAATATCCGTGTAACCATCGTTAGGTTCTTCCAATTCCCATCGCCAACTCTTGATATCCAATTAGAAAACAATTCTAATTCAGATGTACTTGAAGTATTGCCGGCTTGTTGGAGTCGCATGTTCTTTGTAAGCTTCAGCACAACACAATGATCCCAAATGTATGATGAATTTACTGTAGAATGTATTATATCTGAACGGCTGCCCCTTGGTACAACTGGTAATATTTGCCGAAAATCTCCACCAAATACAATTACTTTCCCTCCGAATAATTTGTCAGAACAATTGGAACGCCCCATTATGTCTTTAAGGGTTTTATCAAACACTTCAAAACAAAATCTGTGTGTCATTGGAGCTTCATCCCAAATTATCAACTTTGCCATTTTTAGTAGCTCTGCACGATCACTACCTTTGTCGATATTACATGTAGAAGAATCCATGGTAGGTATTGGAATCTTGAACATTGAATGAGCCGTTCGACCTCCTGGAAGTAGTAGTGAAGCTATGCCCGATGAAGCAACAATTAAACAAATTTGTTTGTTTGATCTTATGTAGGAAGCTAGAGTTCTCCACATGTAGGTTTCCCTGTGCCACTGTATCCATACAAAAAAAATACGCCTCCTTGTTGATTGTTTACTGCTTCCATTATTCGCTTGAATACACCTCTTTGCTCATCTAATTTTAAAAAAATACATAGCAAACATGCAGTGAATAAATTAATTATACATTAAAAAAATTGTAAGATAAAATCATACTTTAAAAGTTAACTTTATAAAATTATGACAAAATTACAAACATTTAACATTTACCTGTAAGATTTAAGAACAAATTGTTGTATTCTTGCAATTGTTCGGCTGGATTGTAACTCCGCTCTTCGTATATGAGCTTATTTTCCAACTGCTCAACCACATATCCACTTGGATAAGGCATTCCAGCAAATTCCTTTAGACTTCGGCTCTTCCTTTGAAGATTTCGTTCAATCTCAATTAATGTTAAATTCATTATCTCTTCATCCGACAACCTCAAACTTTATACAATAGTAATTATAAGTGTAAACTATAAAACAATTTACTTTTAAGAATCAAACAATAAATATAATAAAAATTCACAATATAGGAAAAATAATACCCTATTGTTTGCAATTCGCTGTTGAGCATATATATTCCATCAGCTAAGAGATGACATGTTTTACTCCATACATGTCTTGGCCTGTTAATGCTGCCTGATAATAACATGTGAACAAATAGTAATCTCAAATATTGACCTGAACCCCAATGATTTGCCTCTTTAATAGCTGCAATGAATTCTCTATCATCGCCGATAAAACCCATAGCAAAACAGGCATCCCGGTGGTCAAGAAAAATTGCATGACATCATATTTCAAGTGATATATTAGAAACGTACCTACAATCAATATACTGTTTGATCTCATCAATATTCTACGGCTGGTTGAAATTTCCATCATCATTCGGTGCAATGGCAGCGTGTGATTATGTCGTAACCTTTGTTGATGTACTTGAATAAGTACTTAATCGATGTACTTTGATTGCACCATTCCATGTTTATGTGAGCTTGGTACTTTATCAACAACTTTGCATTGTATGGAACAACATTCCGGTTATCGACTTGAATTCCATTCTTAAGAACTGTATGTCCATTGTCCCTTCTTCTATATACCGGAAACCCATCTTGATCAACAATTGTTTCGGGCTGAAACTGTTTTGGAAAATATTTAGAACATTTTCCATCATTCATGCACGGTGAAGATCGATTTGCAAATCCACACGGGCCATGAATCATGTGAGTTTTAACCAAATATACAACTCTTCATTGGTATCTTGGTCAGGTATTTCAGCTGAAATAATGCGATCAATCACTTGGAGTTGGATATTTGTTAGATGGATGGAGGAAAATTAAGATGTGAGCATGTGGTAATCCTCTCTTTTGAAACTCAATTGTATACATATCTATAAAAATAAATATATAAAATATATACAATAGTCAGCACACGAATGATAAATTTGAAAATAACAATACGATTAATTGAATATGGAATAAGTTACTCACATGCAAGAACTTTCCCCAATAGACTTTTCTTTGTGAGACCAGACAAAAGCTCATCAAATTTCATTTTAAAGACTATTGAAATGATGTCAGGACGATCTGATGCTTTTAGATGAACAAAACCAAGCAAACGTTGAATTTCAGGCCAGTTGGGGTTACATGTGAATGTAATGAAAAGATCTGGAAATCCGACATAGCTGCATATTGCCATTCCGTCAAAGTATAGTTGATCCATATATCTACGACTACCAACATATGAAGAAGGTAGCACAACCCTCTTACCTGTGTTTGACCCGTGCGTTTCTCCATTTGAATTATATTCATTCAAATTGTGATACTTGCCAATCCTCAGTTTTGACTGATTCTTTCGAAGCCACCTAAGTCTTTCTGATTCCATCATTGTAAAACCATCTACCAAAAATTGTTGATAAAGTCTCCTTGATCGCAACATGTTTGTGCTTCATTAGATCTTGATTGAATTCTAAAGGCCAACCACTCTCTTATTGTAAGTCGATTTCACTTTGTTGCTTCTTCCCAAGGAATATCTTTATTGTTATGTTCTGACTGTGTTATGTCTGTGAAGTGGCGAATATTTGTCCCTTTATCACGGTGCCTCACATTAGGTCTATATCCATCCTCACCATATGGAAATAATAATGGGTACTGATATCCTAAATAACTGGTATGATACTCATCTATCCTTTGAAGTTCGCCACATTGTTTTTGCACTATAATGTCTCTTTTTTCTGCAGTGTCGACATCTCCAACAATTAAAGCAGCTCTTCGGATACAGTTGGTTGATTATATATCCTTCCATCATTTCTTCGTTCAGATATTAAACGAAGTTTTAAATCAGAAACACCTTCTTCACAAAGTCTGTCCCTTGCCATGCGAAATGATTGTGCATGAACATTATGTTCATATAACATTTCAGATAGTTTTCTCACAATATTAACATCAACTCCACTTTTTGACCTATAATGAAAAGAGTTGAAACAGTTTATTGCAAGTTTCTTAAATATAAATTTAAAGTTTGGAAAATAATAGATATCTAACCTGAATCCATGTATTCTGTTTTCAATTTCATTCTCAGTGTCATAAACATATAGTTGTGCAAATCGTGGATTTTGACCTGGCATCGGTAACATGCTTCCTATTCGGTGACATGATTGACCTTGGATACGAAAATTGGGAAGGCATCTACCGTTGTTAAATCGATTGTCCACTTTCGCACCGGGAGATGTAAATGCAAACATAACGTTGTACATTCGAATTTGTTGGAAATTTTTTGATTCACATGATTCGTTGTCAAACAACAGATGTTGTAGAACTTTAGGAGCGGGTTTTAACAAAGGTAACTGAACTTTTCCTGATCCACAACACATGGAAAATTTAGGATTGGACGCATGACGACATTTGTTTTTCCTTTCCGAATACCACATATTTGCACCACAATATTGACATTCAATGACAGGATCCTCTATATCATAATACCCTCCTGATCATCAATAGTATTTAATTCATATGTTAAATGAGTTGTATTTCATAATAATAAAATATTATTTATAGAATCATTTAAAAATACCTGATGTAATTTCAAAAGTTTCCATAGCATTTGTTCCATTAGACATTTCATCTTCATCAAAACTTGAATTTGTTGCTGAACTGTAACCTTTTGACACAACATTTATTGTGTTAAGAATATTGTAATATTCTATGACATATCATAAACAAATTAACTCAAATGAAAAATAATTAAGAATATACCGTCAGATTCATCATTCATATTATCGTCTCCACTATCAGATGCAAAAAGCTCATTGAGTTGCAATTCTGGTATTGGATATTGGTTTGATGTTGTTGCAGCAAATGTATTGTCAAACCTCTTAGATAAGTTAACTCCTAATTTGGTAATGTTTCTGCTTGATATCCTTTTTGATCTTATATTATTATTGATACTTGGCTTAGTCTTTAAGGACGAATGAATTTGACGACTTACTTCAACGTTGGTTATACCACGACCGTCATTTATTATGTTTGGCGAAAGTTCTGATAGTGGTATCCTCAAAGTTGTTGAGTCATAATTACGAAAACTGCCATTAATAAAAATTATAGAAAAAACTATTAATAAAATTTGGAAAGTGAAAAGCAAAATAAAAACTAAGACATATCAAAAGCTATTTTTGTTTTTTAGATTTTAAAACTGAAAAACTAAAAAGAGTTTTAGAAAACAATTTTAAAAATTAGCTTTCCAAATAGATTTTTTAATTTTTAGCTTTAAAAACTAAAAAAACTCTTTTTGGAATGGGATTCAAACAGGTCCTAATTATTTTAAATATTTTTTTAATATTATCTACCTAAATATAATTTTTCACATTTTTAAAGTATAATATATTTAATTTTGATTTTTGAAGTGTAAAATCTTCAATTTTCACCTTAATAGAATTTATATTAATATATTAAAATATTCTTTTTTTAAATTTCCATTCTTAATACGAAATAATCTAACTTTAAAAATATTTATGAACTTTTATAGTTACTATAATAATAAATGAACAAATTGTCCAAATAAAAATTTGGCCAAAACCCGATATTCCCGTAGAAAAATTCCCTTTTGAAGAGATTTCTCTATTAATTCAAACTTAATAGATTTTATTATCATAATTAAAAATAATAATTGATTTTTATAAATTTCTATATTTATAATAATTATTATATTAAAGTAAAAGTAATAATAATTTAACTTTCAGAAATATTTTTTATTATCTTTTAATTCTATATCATAAAATTGAACAAAGCAATTATATAAAATCTTAACTAAAAAAGCGTCCCTATAAATAAACTATTTAGAATATTGGAAAATAATTGTTTTTTAATATTTTATATTTCATTTTATCTATATATATTATCTACACAAATATCACTTTAATTTCTCCTTTTTAAATTCTTTTACTTTTAATTCTCACTTTTTTTAGAATGAAATTTTAATTTTAATTTTAATAAGTCTTATTTTTATATCTAAAATAAATGATTCAATTTTATAAATTCCTATTCTTAATAATATGATAATCTAACTTTAAAAAATCTAACTTTAAAATGTTTTCCATTAATTTTAATAATTCTTCATAATGAAAATGAACAAACTGTTCAAATAAAATCAAATAAAAAAAAGTGTCCCCGTATAAAAATCTCTTTTAAAAATTTATTAAATTGTAAAATGGTAGAGTTAGTTAGAGTATTAAATAGAGTTTAATACGAAATTACTTATAGGAACATGAAATTAGTTGTATTATGGATTGTAATTAGGGTAATTAAGTAATTATGGTGGTAATTAACTTTTATATATTAAAAGTAGATTATCTTAAGAAATAAATAATTTGAATTAATTACACGTGAGAAATAAAATTTCATAAACAATGCAATTAAAATAAATATTATAATAAAAAATTATTTTTGTAGGTAACTATAGGTCTATAATAGTATTATTAATTATTTTATTGAATAATTATTTCTAGAACAAAGACATAATTAATAATGAATTAATGCATTTCGAAGGTAATCAAATATAATTCGTTAATTTTTTTAAAATTTCGTTAGGTAAAAAAGGCTTATTAAGAAATGTATTTTCAGCATTCATTACCTATATAGTAATATGTTATCTCTGCAATAGTTTTTCATTAATATCCTAATAATTATTGCTATCACAATTTAATAAATAATAATATATGACATTAAAAGAAATGAATTTCCTATGTACGTAAACGAAATGATTATAACTTAATCTAACATTTATTTGAAATATTTGGAATAATTAAGTAAACATAAAAAAACGTATTGATTTAATTATCTTTCAAAAGAGATGAAAAAGTATTGAAAAATATTAAAGACTTAAATACATTTTTAATCTTTTTAATTTGATTTTTTGAATCATTCAGGGCCAGTTTGTTTTAGCTTTAAGAAAATGGATTTTTTCTTTGTATTTTTGAAAATGGATTCTACAAAAATATTATTCAAAATATTATAAGTTTTTTAAATTTGTTTTCTATAAATTAAAAGATTGAATTGTTCATTCTATAATATAAATATACATTATTGAAGATCAAAACATAGTCAAAATCACAATTTTTTCAAAAACTTGTATCTTAAAAATGATTTTTATGAAAAGCTATTTGAAATAGCTTCAAAATTAAGTGATTTTTTTAAAATTTGATATCCAAAAAAGTTTCGATAAAATGATGAAATACCTAAAATAACATTTTAAGATAACTATTCAAACCAAATTTTCATTTGAAGCTTTTATGAAAAGTTTCTTTGTAAATTTTTTTTACACTAAAATTTGTAACACTAGAAAAATCATTTTAAAAAAAACCAAAACAAACGGGCCATCAGTCTCTTAAAAAAATTTGGTCTTTCTATAGAATATTTTTGAATTTTTTTTAAACTTCCTCCAGATTTGAAAATGTGGCAATACCATTTGGTGTGATGTCACACATTTTTCCACGTCACTTTAAAAAAAGTAATTAATTTTAAATAGGAAATGAATATTGAGCAACTAAAATTTTAAAAACTAGTGGGAGTTAAATCTTTCGCATTTGTACCGCAACATAATTATGATCTTATTTGCACTCATTCATTTCATGCACTCATTCATTTTAGATCACTCATTCATCTTCTTTGCAGATTTCTTATATGAAGGTGAATGAGTGATCTGAAATGAATGAGTGCATGAAATATGAAGGTGAATGAGTGATCTGAAATGAATGAGTGCATGAAATGAATGAGTGCAAATAAGATCATAATTATGTTGTGGTACAACAACGTCAAGATGTGAAGGTGAATGATGCACCAGAAGAGGAATATGAAGGTGTTGAGGTGAATGATGCACCAAAAGAGGAATATGAAGGTGTTGATTTCTTCTTCTGATGTATCACTAAATTATAAACTATATCTTCTTTGCAGATTTCTTATATCCTTCAATTTAGTGATGCAACAACGTCAAGATGTGATTTGTTAGATCTTGTCTATCAACATCATGATTCTGGTGCATCAACATCGAGTGAAAATGGATTTTATGGACCAACCTCAAGTTATAGTTTGTCCATCAAACACAATGCATGTAACAGGTACAATACAACTCTCTATCCAGCAAAAAGTATAAATTTCAATATTCACATCCGCAATATTCACATTCATAATGTCCACAAAATGTACTACTCAAACCATGAGTACTAAGACGACATTTGAAACATTTAGATATAAAACTTAGAAGTCACAGGTTTGTTTGCAGAAGGCGTGTTGCTGATGCATCCAGGCTCTTTCAAATAAATTCTAATGCTCAAGTTCCACCTGCATCGAGGTTCTCAGATCCACATGAGAAGGTATCAACTGAGCTCACGTTGGGAGGATCATCTCAAGGTGTTGAACATCAAGTTCAGTCTGATCCAGAATTAGATTAACAAGAATGTTTCAAATGTGAACCTCAGTGTGTGTCAAAACAGGAGCAGAACTACTGGATGGAGTGGTTGCGCAGTCATGGGCAACGGAAACCCTTGGTAGACTATTAACAATTGCTAAACTTTCTTTTAAAGCAGCTTCATCATTATTAGCCTCGTAGGTTACTATAACAATGGTAATAATAAACTAGTTAAAATAAAGAATTCACCATAAAATTAATTAAATCAATTATTATCGTAAAAATTAGTTACCATAAACTGGAATATTAGAATATTCAGTTTTCAAAAACCTCATAAATTGGCAATCATCTTCTGCTGCTAATATGACATCAATCACTACGAGATCAAAAAAGTCTGTCCAGTTGTTCATGAACTCTTTAGCATCAAATATACCATTTACAGTTGCTTTAACTGAATACAAAAAAACCAAAGAACAAGACCCTATTGAGTATAAATAACAGCAAAAAAATAAAATAATTGCAAAATATCAAGAACCAAGACTACATTTTAGCAAGAACAAACTTACGAAATGATTGGAATTTCAAAGTATTGAATAAATCAGAAGTTCTCCCTAGAGTGAGATCAGTTGACACATCAGAATTATTTAAAGATGCATCTGGATCAGACTGAGCTTGATGTTCAACACCTTGAGATGATCCTCCCCACGTGAGCTCAGTTGATACCTTCTCATATGGATCTGAGAACCTCAATGCAGGTGGAACTTGAGCATCAGAATTTATTGAAAGAGCCTGGATGCATCAGCAACACGCTTCTGCAAACAAACCTGTGACTTCTAAGTTTTATATCTAAATGAATATATTAGATTAACAAGAATGTTTCAAATGTGAACCTCAACGTGTGTCAAAACAGGAGCAGAACTACTGAATGGAGGAGTGGCAGCGCAGTCATGGGCAACGGAAACACATACGAATCGCTGGAGTCCCTTGAACGTGTCTATTAACAATTGCTAAACTTTCTTTTAAAGCAGCTTCATCATTAGCCTCGTAGGTTACTATAACAATGGTAATAATAAACTACTTAAAATAAAGAATTCACATTAATATTAATTAAATCAATTATTATCGTAAAAGTTAGTTACCATAAACTGAAATATCAGAATATTCAGTTTTCAAAAACCTCAAGTGGCAATCATCTTCCGCGGCTAATGTGACATCAAAAAGTCTGTCCAGTTGTTCAGGAATTCTTTAGCATCAAATATACCATTTAATCACAAAATATCAAGAACCAAGACTACATTAGAAGAACTTACAACGAAGATGATTGGAATGACACCATTCTTTAAGATGATTAATGATATCCAAATCCTTGTATACGGCAAGAAGTGCCTTGGGACTGGAACGTGGTTTCAAAGTATTGAATAAATCTGTCATAAAAGAGAAATTGTGATAAGAGAAGACAAATCAATTGCAACGTCTGTAATTTTATTGAGTACAATTTTGGTCTTTATACATATTCAGAAACTTTTGATATTCTAGGAAACACAATTGTAAATACTATTAACTTGTCTACTGTCTCTTGACCTTCCAAATCTCTCCATTTAACTTATTAATAAAACCTATTAATTATAACATTAAAGTTTATTCAACAAAACTCCTCTGTAAACTTAAATGTTTCTTCTATTCATCATCCCTATCAATTTCTTGCCTCTGTCGAAGATTTTTTTTGATAATGGTTTTGTGAAAATGTCTGCTGCTTGTCCTTACTTGCTACATGCTTCAATTCGACATTTCCTTCCTTCACGTGTTCTCGAATGAAGTGGAAACGAACGTCAATGTGTTTGCTCCTTTCATGGTTTACTGGATTCTTTGCTAACTCAATTGCTGACCTGTTGTCAACTTGTATTATTGTTGCATCTTTCTGTTCTAGCTCCATTTTACTCATCAATCTTCTGAGCCATATTGCATGACAAACGCACCAGGATGCTGCTACATATTCTGCTTCACATGTCGAAAGTGTTACTATTGGTTGCTTTTTAGAAAGCCAAGTAAATGCAGTATTTCCCATGAAAAACACATATCCAGAAGTGCTTTTTCGATAATCTATGTCTCCGCACCAATCACTGTCAGAGTAACCAACCAACTTGTATTTCTCTCAATTCGAGTAAAACATCCCAAGTGACACTGTTCCTTGGATGTACCTCAGAATTCGCTTCAAT
Source organism: Lathyrus oleraceus (assembly GCF_024323335.1). Taxonomy (NCBI): domain Eukaryota; kingdom Viridiplantae; phylum Streptophyta; class Magnoliopsida; order Fabales; family Fabaceae; genus Lathyrus; species Lathyrus oleraceus. The sequence goes on along the minus strand of NW_026113227.1, from coordinate 16,001 downwards.
GCTTTCCAATGTGTGTAAACTGGCTCCTCCATGAATCGACTTACAATGCCTACACTTAATGAGATATATGGTCTTGTACATGTGAGATAGCGAAGACTTCCTACCAAACTTTGATATTTGCCTGCTTCGACACGTTCTCCTCCATCAAATTTCGACAATTTTGTTCCTGGTTCCATTGGCGTCGAAGCCGGATTACAGCTTTCCATCTTATATTTTTTCAAGATTTCTTTTGCATATTTTTCTTGTGAGATGAAGATTCCTGTTTCTTCTTGTCGAACTTCCAGACCAAGAAAGAATCTCATCAGACCTAAATCTGTCATCTCGAATTCACGTGTCATTGTGCTTTTGAATTCTCTATCATCTGATCATTACTGCCCAGGAAAATAAGATCATCAACATAGAGAGCAACAAGTAATACATTCCTTCCATTTTTCTTCACATAGAGGGCATGTTCGTACGGGCATTGCTCGAACCCGTTCTCCTTGAAATATGTGTCGATACGTGTGTTCCATGCCCGCGGTGCTTGCTTCAGCCCATATAGCGCTTTCTTCAATTTCAGTACCTTCTTCTTCTCCAGCTTTCATGTACCCGAGTGGTTGTTCGACATAGACTTCTTCTTCTAGTACAGCATTCAGAAAAAAAGTGTTTGACATCCATTTGAAATATTGGCCATTTGAATTGAGCAGCTTGAGATATGAGTAATCGAATTGTCTCCATTCTTGCAAAGGTGCAAATACTTCGTCATAATCAACTCCTGCTTTCTGTCTGTATCCCTTCGCAACAAGTCTCGCTTTGTATCGTTCTATTTCTCCTTGAGCGTTCATCTTTTTCTTGAATACCCACTTTACACCAATGGGTTGACTACCTTTTGGAAATTCAACTAGCTTCCAAGTGTTGTTGTGGATAATCTCCCTCATCTCTTCGTCCATGGCACTTTTCCACTTCTTGTCTCGTACTGCTTCTTCAAAACTGATGTTTTCAGCATCTGCCAAAAGACATACAAGGTGCACTTCACTTGTCGAATCATACAGATCTTGCAAACTTCGCATTCTGGGTTGTGTAGGTTCATCTTCACTATCAGAATCTTCAAGTGTTGTCGAAATGTTTGGTGGTACAGCGACAGATGGTACAACGACAGATGATTCTTCAACCTCGACAATAGCTTCTGTCGAACTGTTCCAGTCCCACTTACTTGCTTCGTTTATTCGAACGTCTCTACTCACTATCACCTTCTTTCTTATGGGATCAAATAGCTTGTACCCTTTTGTTTCTCATCATACCCAATGAGTATGTATTTCTGACTTTTGTCTTCAAGTTTCGTTCTTCGTTGATCTGGTACGTGTGCATAAGCAACACTTCCAAATACTTTGAGATGAGATAATGTTGGCTTCTGTCCGCTCCACGCTTCTTGTGGTGTTGATCTTCTAACTTCGAATGTGGACATCGATTCTGAACATAAATGGCACATTGTACAGCTTCTGCCAAAATTCCTTTGGCATGTTCTTGCTTTTAAGCATTGAACGAACCATGTCAAGGATTGTTCGATTCTTCCTTTCAGCCACCCCATTTTGTTGAGGTGAGTATGTTGCAGTTAGAAATCTCCTTATACCCTGCTCTTCACAATACTTCATAAAAGCTGTCGAAGTATACTCACCACCTCTATCTGATCGAACTGCTTTAATGTGTCTGTCGGTTTCCTTCTCCACCATTACTCTGAACCTTTTGAACACCTCGAATGCTTCAGACTTTTCTTTCAAGAAATAAACCCATATCTTCCGTGAGTAATCGTCGATAAAGGAAATAAAGTACATTTTGCTACTGAAGGATTCTGGCGTGATTGGCCCACATATGTCGGTGTGAATCAAATCAAGGATATGCTTAGCTTGATATTCTGCCTTCTTTTGAAATGAAGTTCTTGTTTGTTTGCTCAGCACACATTCTTCACAGAACTTTCCTTCATAATCCATATCTGGTAGTCCATGCACCATGTTCCTTTTCGCCAACCTTTTTAAACCAGCATGATGTAGATGACCAAAGCGTAGATGCCATAGTGACGCTTTGTCTTCGACATTTACTTGTAAAAATTTTTCTCGAACGTTTATCAGATTCAGTTTGTACATTCGATTTCTCTCCATTTCGACACGAGCAATCAGATGTCCCAGCTTGTCTTTCAAATACAGTATCCGTTCTTTCATAAGTATCGAATAACCTTTTTCTGTAAGTTGTCCCAAACTCAAGATGTTGGTTTTAAGATTTGGTACATAATAAACATCTTGAATTGATCCAATCAACCATCCTTTTGCAAGTAACAGATCGTTCCCTTGCCTTCGACCTTCACTTTCGATGCATCTCCAAAAGACACATTGCCATCTTCAATCTTTCTCATTTCTTTAAACAAGTGTTTGTGACCACACATATGGTTACTTGCTCCTGAGTCAAGATACCAAACATTGTCATTTGTGTTGATCTCATTTTGAGCCATCAAGAGAAAACCTTCATTTGCTTCAGCTTCCAAAGTTAGGTTGGTTGTTTCTTCTACCTTCTTTTCGATTCGACAATCTTTTGCAAGATGTCCCACTTTATCACAGTTATAGCATTTGAATGAGTTACAATCCTTCGCATAATGACCATACTTCCCACACTTGTAGCATTCAAAGTTGGAATGGTTCGACCTACCACCTCTTTGACCACGTCCTCTGCCACGCCAATTTTGCTGGATCGACTGTCCTCTCTCGAAGTTGTTGCCTCTACCACTTCGACCACTGTCACGTCCTCCATGACCACGTCCTCTTCCTCGAAAGTTTTGAGAAAAGAGTACCTTTTCGTCTTTGATTTGCTCCTTGGTTTAATTTGCGTCCTCTACTCCTTCTTCCTTCTTTTTCATCTTACGTTGTTCGTGTGCTTCGAGGGAACCAGCGAGCTCTTCGACTGCGAGCGTCGAAAGGTCCTTCGACTCTTCTATTGCACACACAATATTCTCAAATTTATCTGTTAAAGATCTCAAAATCTTTTCGACAACTCGTGCATCAGTTACTGTTTCGCCATTTCTGGTGAGTTGGTTTACCACCTTTTGTACACACGTGATGTAGTCAGATACATTTTCTGACTCCTTCATCTGCATCCTCTCCAATTCGCCACGAAGTGTTTGGAGTCGAACTTGCTTTACTCGATCTGCTCCTTTGAACACTTTCTCTAGCGTGTCCCACGCCTCTTTCGACATAGTCGAACTGGCAATCTTTTCGAAGCCTGATTCATCAACAGCCCTAAACAGCATGTATAGTGTCGTTTTATCCTTCGATCGCGTCTCTTTCAACGCCTTGTTTTGAGCTGCCGTATATCCCTCAACATCTGTTGGTTCTTCAAACCCATCTTTGGTTACCTCCCACGCGTCTAGAGATCCGAGAAGAGCTTTCATTTGGATACTCCAGTTTTCGTAATTTAACTTCGTTAGCCGTGGCAACGGCATTTGCATCATGTTTGCCATTAGCTCTGATGCCAATTTGTGATAAGAGAAGACAAATCAATTGCAACGTCTGTAATTTTATTGAGTATAATTTGGTCTTTATACATATTCAGAAACTTTTGATATTCTAGGAAACACAATTGTAAATACTATTAACTTGTCTACTATCTCTTGACCTTCCAAATCTCTCCATTTAACTTATTAATAAAACCTATTAATTCTAACATTAAAGTTTATTCAACAGAAATGGAGTTTTCTGAGTTTTCTTGTTTGGTGTTGTATCTATTTGAAGACCATTTTTTATAGTGCATCACTATTTTGGTAACAGATTATATGTGCATCACTATTTTGAAGACATTTTTTAGTATCCTAAAAGTCACTCTTTTCATTTCCATGAATACAATAATACAACACAACATCAAAACAAATACACAACAAATACCTCATGATTGTAACTCATTCATAACTTTTAGACTTCAACTTCCTTAACTAACAAATACCTCATGATTGTAACTCTTTTCATTCACGAAGTTCCAATCTTTACATTGCACTTGAGACTTCAACTTCCTAACTAGCAAACTTTCGTCGAAATGCCCTTTTGGACTTCCAACTTTCCTAACTCATCTCATTATGCTGAGATTTTACTCTGTCGAAAACCCTAGCTAACAACAAATACCTCATGATTGTAACTCATTCATAACTTTGTAATTTTTGAGAAAGAGACACATTGTGTGGGAAGCACTTTGTGTGATAAATAAATAAAATTTTCATCATCATCAATTTCACAAGAATCTCTTCACTTTCCCCCTCTTTCTCAAACCCTGAAATTCTTTTTCTATTCTAACAAATCGGTATCAGAGAGCACGGTTGCAATTAAGAGAGAATCTGTAATGGCAAATGGTAATACAACATCAACGTAATTTCCAACGAATCTACCGATTTTCAAAAGGAGAAAACTAAGAGAGGTGGAATGCACAAATGAAGGTCATATTTAGATTTCAAAATGTGAGTGAAATCGTGAGTGAAGGAGTGTCATCGTTGGAGGAGAATGCAATTGATGTACAAAAGGATGCACACAAGAATCAGATGAAAAAAAGATGGAAAAACCTTGTTCTTTATTCACTAATGCATGGATCTGGATATCTTTGAGACGATAATAGAATAAGAAATGACTAAAGAAGCCTGGGATAAATTAAAGAAGTTGTACAGTGGTGATGAGAAACTCAAGAGAGTGAAGTTGCAGACCTTGAGAAAGCAATTTGAAATGACTCAAATGAAAGAAGATGAGTCAGTTTCAGATTTCTTGTCATGATTGGTGCTATTAATAAACCAGATGAAGGCACGTGATGAATCAAACACTGATTTGCAGAAAATTGAGAAAGTTGAGATCTTTGACTGCAAACTTTGATTACATCGTAATGTATATTGAAGAGTCCAAAAACCCAGCTAGAAGTAGTTTGAGGAAATTCAAGCTCGATAAGAAGCTCACGAGATGACGCTTGTAACGCTCAATTTTTTTATTTAATTATTTTAATTAAGTTTAAAATTTTATTTTGTTTTATTTAAGTGTTAGTGTTTTATTTGAATTAATTAGTATTTTGGAAATTATTGGAGTGTTGATAGAATTATTAGAATTTTAAATTAATTTTAATATAAATAATGAGATAATTGGTTTTTGGGAGAAAATAGAAATATAATGAAAATTAAGGAAGGAGGTGGGTTGTGAGAAATAAGGGGAAAAAAGAGAAATAATAAAATAAAATAAGATTTTTATTTAAATAAGAGAGTTGGAAGATATTTAAGTCAATACGTGTTTTGCGTTGAAACAGAGGCAGAATAGAGAAAAACCTAGAAGAAGCTTTGGGAAAGAATAGAGAGAAAATCCCATAGCTAAAGCTCCAACGTTGCTGCAAATTCGAGGCAATGAAGACTATTCATGTATGAGTGTTTAAGTAGATGGATAATGAGAGTTCATTACCCTTCTGCCTTTTTTTCTTCCTTTTTCTCTGTGATTATGTTTTTGGCCAAAGAAGGTTTGGGCAAAACCTTCTAAGGCGGTCGTTATGATAATGTTTTTCTTTTTATACTTGATCGATTGTTGACTTTAATTTGATGATCTATGTTGATACCTTTTAATAAGACAAGAGTATGGACATGTGATTTTTGTTGATTTCTATTATCCATGGTTAACATGTGTGTATTGAGGCGATTAGGACCCAAATAGGCAAATTAAGCAAGATTGATTGAGTGAGAAATGATTACACCTTATGATAAGGTGAGAATTGAATTAATTTTGTTGTTGCCTTGCGATAAGGCGAGAGTTAAATTTTTAAATTGTGTTGATTCCTTATGTTAAGGCGAGATCTCGTTGATAACATATATTGTTATTAATCCTAATTTTTTTGCTCTTTCAATGACTATGTTTATCTGTATGTTTTTAGGACGGTGAAAACTCAAATAGGCGAAATAGATGAGTTTTTGATATGTTCAATAGAGAGAAAAGCACATAAAGTTGTAGATAAACATAGAAAAGGATTGACCATCTTGTTTAATGCGTAATTTGAGTTTCGTAAGTTCGTTTAAGGTGTCGTCAGTTGCGTTAGAAATCTAACACAATAATCATTCTTTTGAAGTAGAGAAATTGAGTCAGGGAGCTCTACAACAATAGTAGTTATATGGTTTTTATACTAGAGGCGTAGTCAAATTTCAATCATGCGTTGGTCATATTATTTCACGCGTAACTTGAGTTTCGTAAGTCCGTTTTGTTGAGAATGTATCAAGTGTGAGTAGCGTGGGTAATAGTTTCACATTGATTGAAAATATAGAGACTTGAGAATTTATAAGTGAGAGAATCCACCCACCTATCATCTTAAGGTTTTGAGTGAATATGTGGTGTATCTCTCACAAAGGTGTTGCTTTAAATGAAGAAGTCCCACAATGTTCAATGCTCCCTAATGAAAAACTCCCCCAATAAATGGTATCAAGAGCCTTTGGTTCGAGAAAGGGACCGACTTACTTGTATCGAAAGTCAAAACGGCGCTAGTGTGGTGAATAAGAAATGTTCCGTTGAAAAGTGTCAACACGTTTCGCGCGGTACAAGAGTTTGTGAAAGTAAGACGAGCTTTCATTTGAGGGGGAGCATTGTGGACTCACACTTAAGGGGGATGTTGAGAATGTATCAAGTGTGAGTAGTGTGGGTAATAGTCCCATATTGATTGGAAATGTGGAGACTTGAGCATTTATAAGTAAGAGAACCCATCCACCTATCAACTTAAAGTTTTGGGTGAATATGTGGTGTGTCCCACAAAGGTGTTGCTTTAAAAAGAAGAAGTCTCACAATATTCAATGCTCCCTAGTGAAAAACTCCCCTAACACGTTTGAGATGTAGTCAATTGCTTTAGAAAGAAGGATTAATGGAATTTTAAATTGGAGAGTTTCATAATTTTATCATAAGTCTATAATTTGTGGTGCTATTGTGTAGTTAGACTTTCTATTTTATAGTTAAATCAAGGATTTAGAAAAACCATTACAATGAGACAATTTATAGTTAAGGCAAAGATTTTGAAAAAATCATGGAGCAACTTTAAAAAATTAATATTTACTAATAAATATATTAAATATTAAACAGTAATATTCCTTTAGTTTTAATTTTATTTTCTACTACATATAATACTAAATTATTTGCATCACTTATAATTTAGAATTTAAATTTATTTTGTGAATTATTTTGACACAATTTAAGTGTAGTATGTATTTTATTTCAAATATATCACAGTATTACTTTTAACAAGTTAACACATAAGTCGGTCCTTTAATTTGGATGGGCAAATCAAAAGAGTGGTTTCCTTTTTTCTTTAATAAATAATAAGATAAATAATAAAAGAAAAAAAATATACTTTTCACAACATGTAGAAAGAATACAAGTATGGATCTTTGAATTAATGGTTATACTACATCAAATATAACCACTCCAAAATGACTCCCGAAAAGAATACAAGTATGGATCTTTGAATCAATCAATCTTTGAACAAAAAACTCTATCCAATTAGTTTGTAAATAAAAGAATTCAGATCTCATCATATGAACAAATGAACAAAAATGAAACATGATGAAGAGTACCATAAGTATCTTTAGGATTATTCACATTGACACACCTCTTTTGTGACAATTTCTTAGTAATTCATCTCTTAAGTCATTGATAAGGTTATTCCATGTTCTTGGATCATAAATGTCCAATAGAATAGACTCGTTAGGTTATTCATCAACAAAAACATGGATATGTCCATTTTCATTATTATAACCTTCATCATCAAAAATTTCAGTTTTCATCATCATCTTCATTTTTATTTTTTCAACCAAAATATTTTGCTCTTCAACAATCCTATTTAATTGTTCATTCTCTAAACTCTCAGCTTCAAAGTTCAAATTACCTAGATTTGCATTTGAAATAGAATTGTATGGTATTCTCTAAAAAAATTATGAATATCACCCTTTTGAGATTTATTATTAATTTCAATTAGTTTTCTTTTTTTTCGTTTTAGATTACCAGATAATAGTTTTTTAAGCAACATTCAAGCAATCAAAGAGATGAAACAACAGTATATGATGTTGATTTTTAACCTTCAATTTAAATTATGATCAATTTGTTCCAAAAATCTTTGAACACCAAATCAAATTTGATCATGAAAAGTGAAAATCAACATCTTATAAAAGAATTTAAATTATAAAAGAATTGGCAATCATCTTCTGCTGCTAATGTGACATCAATCACTACGAGATCAAAAAGGTTTTTCCAGATGAACTCTTTAGCATCAAATATACCATTTACAGTTCCTTTAACTGCATAAAAAAAACAAATAACAAGACCATATTGAGTATAAAGAACAGCAAGAAATAAAATAATTGCAAAATATCAAGAACCAAGACTACATTAGAACAGAACTTACAACGAAGATGATTGGAACGACACCATTCATTAAGTTGATTAATGATATTCAAATCCTTGTATATGGCAAGAAGTGCCTTGGGACTGGAACGTGATTTCAAAGTATTGAATAAATCTGCCACCAGAGAGAAATGGAGTTTCCTTGTTTGGTGTTGTATCTATTTGAAATGAAATGAAAGCTAAAACGTTTGTTATATAATATGTCGAATGCGGATTATTGAAGAATCACTTATAATCTATTTATAGGATTTTGATTTTACTTGATTTCTTAAGCTTCCTAGTGTACCTCTCTCTGTAAAAGGTTTTACATGATAACTTATTTTATTGAACAAATAGTTTATAAGGCAAATGATACTGCTGATATTATTGTCGATTACAACAAGCTAAATTTAGAATTCCAATATAATTTAAATGAATAACTAAATAAGTATATCTTACGAGAGTTGAATTTAATTTAAATGAATAACTAAATAACTATATCTTATAATAGAACTCTGCAATTTTCTTAACTAGAATTAGAATACAAATTTCATCTATGTCATTGACAACATATTTCCTCTGTATACTAGTTAAAACCTTACATATATCTATTGAAATTACATTAAATATCATGATTTTACATTAAATGAATAAGTAGAAGGCAAACATATCCAATTGGTTTATCTAGAAGAGAGTAACTATCATTGTATGTAGTTTCAACTTAATAAGAATTTCATTAGGAATGCTGAAATTATGTTTAGAGTACTAGTTTTGACTATAATTCTATTTATTCTCTTGTTCTTCGCTTTCAAACTTTTAAGATGCTTTACTTTTGTGTTGTGTTGGATATGTTAGATATAATTAGCTGTGTAGATAGAATTGTCAATTTAGGCTCCAACCATCAAAACAAGGGTTTAAAAAAATTAAACAAATAGGAAGCTCTCAAATACATGAGTCCTAAAATTAGAAGGGCTCAAAATTTAAAAGGGGCCATAAGGCCCCAAATAAAATAAAATAACTTAATTTTAAAAAACAAAATAAAATAAATTCAAAAAAAAATAACTTTTAAAAAATTTGCTAAAAAAAACTTTAAAAGAAATTTCAACATAAAATTCCAAAAAATAAAAACAATTTTTCTCTTAAAATCATATTTTATACATTATAAAATAAAAAAGAAAAGAAAACATATTACGCAAACCATTATGTGACTTGCTAATATATACACTTGAGTAGGATTTTATGTTCTTTTTCAAACACAAACAACAATATTATCCATCGCAATTCAAAAAAAAATACTCTCTAAACATATCACTGAAAGGTATATGTCAATCCTCCATACATTCGACATTCGAAATTGAAGTAAATTAATACAAACATGAACAAAGACACTCATTCAACCAAAAAAAATGAAAAGATAAATTCTACAACCAAAATAAAGTATATGGCACTAAAACAAGTCATCCACTTCAATTTTGCAGTCCAAATGTATGTTGAGTCATTGTCACCTCAGTATATCCTTCACCATTAGTGTTGATATCTTCCTCATCTTAAAAATACGATAAATCATACTTATGTGCAGATGCAACAAAACAATGACATGAGTATATCATAAACATGGACAAATAAAAATAAATAAAATACAAAGTAGTATTACCATTCATATTTTCCGAATATCCATGCAACCAATTTTCGAGTACAAATCAACATTTGGATGTGTTCAGGAAGAGTAGAACTTCTGTATTTCATAAGAACACGTCCATTGATACTGAAAGAAGACTCAAATGCTACAGTAAGCACATCACGTGCTATTATGGAGAGTATCAGAAACTTTTTCTCATTAAACTTTCAATAAAGAAGTACATCAAAATCTTCATAGTGTTCTTCATTTAGCTCCAGTAATTTATCGTCAAAGTATATATTTAATTCATTCTTTCCAAGAACAAACCTACTCTCAATCGAGTTCCATGTTTTAAAATCCTACAAGATATATATTTAAAATCCTACAAGATAAAGCAAGTTTGGTAACTATATCAACATGAATCAAACCTGATCCAACAATAGGTTTCAATCCGGTCAAAGAATTTTCATTCTAGCCAAAGAATTCCCTTCAACCATAGGTTTCAATTCATTAGTAAAAAACGACAAAGGCGGAGAAATATTATTGTCACTCAGATCCAACAATTTCATATTCATCAAATTGGTCCAATTTCTAGGCACTACGCCATTGATATGATTACCCCCAATCTGATTCAACTAAAGAACCTAAATTTGCAACAGTAGGACTCAAAGTTCCACTAAGATTAAAATGCGGCAAATTAATCTTCGAAACTTTACCACCAACATTGCAATTTAATCAAATTTATAACATGTATAAAGTTTTTGAGGCATTTTCACAAACAACTTGTGAGTGTACATAATAAGAAGTATTATAAACATGTTGATTCAAATGAGATGAAAAATGAAAGTTGATTTTAAAAAAACTAGACATTAAAGAGAAATGGAGATAGAAGAGTACCTTTATTTCTGTGATGGAGAAAAGTCGACGACGGTGTAATGGGTTGACGACGGCGGTGAAACTTTGCACAGAACATGAATGGAGTGCTACAGATGAAATTCATCATCCAAATTTTGGGAATAAAATAAGGTCCCTCAATGGGGCCTAAAAAATCATTATGTAAAGAGCCTAAAATAAATCTCAATAATATGGGGCTTAATAATTGAGACTTTTAAATATAGAACTTTTTTGATAGCTTTATGTGTAGATTATGGATTATGGGTATTGGATATCTTTTTGTGATTGTACTTGATAAACTTTTTGCATGGAGATTACATTGAATTACATTAATGGGCAGACTAACTCGAATGGTAACTTAACCCAACAGTTAGGATCTCAAAATATTATGGAAAATAATGTAAAATTGATCCATTTATATACATTTTGTATGCAATCTTCATTCTATTATGATTTTGTCGACGGACAAAAGATTTATGAACAAACATCGTCCCAAGGGTATAACCTTGTCAAATGGGTTCAACCAGACCCTCGAAGGAATTCACGAGAGCTGCTCAATTAGCCGCATACTTCCTAAGAAGAGATCCAAAAGCCAAACCCCCCGATTAGTGAAGTTGTGGAAGCTTTAAAGCCTCTTTGAAACCTTAAAGAAATGACAAGTTCTTCAATTATTAGTAATTATAAATAAACTCAATTTATATATGTAAATTTATATATGTGTAACTTAGATGTAATTACAATAAATGTAATTTATAAAATTATTTTTTTCTTTCTATATTGTTAATTGTTAATGATATTATAAATTGTTTTTTTTGTTAATTTAATGATTAGTGATATCAAATATGAAATTTCTTTTTTGATATGTGAGATTTTTTTTAAATAATACAAAAATAACCACAATTTCAAAGTATTTATCAATATAATAATTATAAAAAAAAAAGGCGTCATTTGTTATGACGCATACATTAATAAATTTGTATTCATGTGCCACTGCAATTGGCATATGCGTGTAAAATGTAAGAGCATGTGTCATTGCAATTGGTGGTATGCGCTACTGCAATTGACGCATGCATGTAAAATGTAGAAGCATGCAGACTCTTTATTTTTTTACATACATGTACTAATTGCAGTGACGCATGCTCCTATATTTGACATGCATTCGTCAATTGCAGTGACACATGCTCCTACATTTTATATGCATGCGACAATTGCAGTGATGCATGCTCTTATATTTACCTGCATGCGTCAATTGCAATGATGCATATTCTCACTAATATGGTTAGTTTGATAAATAAATTAAAAATATGTTATTTTGTTTATAATTTGAAAAAGTTGATTATTTAAAAAAAAATTGTGTTATAATTATAGTAATTAAATATAACTTTAAATAAATAAATTACGTTATTAATTTTGTTTCTTTAAATAAGTGGTTATTAAAAATATGAACTAATCGGATTTAGCTTGAGATTTACTCTGACAATGTTGTACATATTGTGGTTTAGCTAGGAAGTTTAGAATATTAGCGGGAAATTTTGCTAGAAATTTTTGGGATAATTAGTCATTCAATCCATGCTACGACCTACATAGTAGTTAATCCCCAACTAATCTCCAATAACCTCTATTTGATAAAGATTAACTTTAAATTAGCTACGGATTAACTAATAGCAGTTTTTCTTCTAGTGAATGTTGGGATCATGATCAAAGGTTGTTGTAAGGCCGGTTTGATGGGTTTATTACACTTTGCAGCACATTAACTACAAGATGAGCTGTGGTACATTTGTTAGATTGCAAGGTCTTCCATTGAAGGGAACGTGGTTTGATATGTATTTGCCACATTATTTAATCTAGCAAATAATCTCTTAAAAAATATTCTAGTATTTCTAAAACAAAGAAATAATGGAAATATATATATTCTATTAAAAAAATTTAAATTTCATTGTATTTTTTAAATTATAATAATTTATATTATTATATTAAATTATTATTAATTTTTTTTAAGTATGTGTCTCTTAGCTGAAATTCGAAGTTAAGAAGGATTTAAGATATCAAAGAAAAACTGAACAAAATATTTGGAGAAGATAAGTCGAGTAGAGATGACAATTTGACTTATCCCTAATGGGCACCCGCAAATTTATCCACAACGGGTAGAGTAAAAATCCGCAAAAATGGATACGGACATGAGCTCGGGTAATTATCCATAAAAATAAGCGGGTACGGGTGCGGGTATGGACACCTTGGTACCCACCCCACCCCATATCCACACACTATATATTTATGTATTTATATTTATATTTATATATTTTAGTTTATATTATTATATAAAAATGTATGTCTGTCAATTATAAAACGTATATCAATATTAAACCATTAAGTATTTAATATAAGTGTTTGTTTATTTCAACAATAAATTGTTTGAACACTTTTTAAATTTTTTAAAAATTAAAATTATATGATATTTTATAATTGATTTATTTATTTTTAATAGGAATGCGGGTCACGTGTACGGGTATGTGTACTTACATACCCATAGGACGCGAGTATGGGTGCTAACTTTGGCACCCAAGCGGGTATGGGCTCGGACATGGGTGCAAATGGCGTGACTCCTTGGATCATTACAAAGTTGAAAAAATGGTAAATGCATGGAAAAGGGCTACATTGAAATGCAATGACCACTATTCTCCCTAACAACTTTGAATTCTGCTATGCTCAAACTTCAGTCGAGGATGACTGAATGAGAACCTCTGATAGGCATTGTTGCTTCAGATGATCAAGTCTGGCCTGATGCAGTTACTTGCCATAATCCCTAACTTTTTCCTAGATTTCCCTCTCGGGTTCAATCTACTGGGATGACTATTTTTTGGTTATGTCTCTAATTTTTGTATGTACCGTCCTTTCGGATTTTCAATCCACCGAGACACTCATTTTTGCCTAAGTTGCCCTTTCGGATTTTCAACTTAGCGAGTTGTTCTTTTTATTTTTCTAGGCGAAGTATTTCTTGACTGCATCGACATTCACAAGACGAGGGAGTTCCTCACCATCCATAGTCATAAGAATCACTACACCACGAGAGAAGACTCTCTTAACAACATATGAGCCTTTATAATTAGGAGTCCACTTGCCCCTAGAATCAGTGTTGAAAGACAAGATCTTCTTGAGCACGAGGTCACCTTCTCTGAATACATGAGGTCGGACCTTCTTGTCAAATGCTTTCTTCATCCTCTTTTGATATAATTGGTCATAACACAAAGTCGTCATTCTCTTCTCTTCAATCAAATTCAATTGATCATATCTTCTCTGACACCATTCAACCTCATACAATTTGACTTCCATCAAGACTCGCATTGATGGGATCTCAACCTCTACAGAGAGCACTGCTTCCATGCCATACATAAGAGAGAAAGGGGTTGCTCCTGTTGAAGGGCAGACGAATGTACGATACCCATGGAACGCAAAAGGGAGCATCTCATGTCAATCCTTATATGTCACAACCATCTTTTGGATAATCCTCTTAATATTCTTATTTGCAACTTCAAAAACCCATTCATCTTAGGTCTGTAAGAAGAAGAATTGTGATGTTCAATCTTGAAGTCGTCACAAATCTCTTTCATCATCTTATTATTCAAGTTCGATCCATTATCAGTAATGATCTTACTTGGAACATCATATCGACAAATAATCTGATTCTTGATAAATCTGACCACAACTTGCTTGGTCACCTTAGCAAAAGATATTGCTTCAACCCATTTAGTGAAGTAATCAATAGTTACTAAATGTTTGTTCGGAGCTTTGGGTTCAAGCATACCATTCATGTCAATTCCCCACATAGAGAAATGCCATGGGGATGAGATAACATTTAGAAGCATCGAAGGCACATAAATCTTATCAGTATAAATCTGACATTTATGGCACTTCTTCACATATATACAACAATCAGATTTCATTGTCAAGTCAATAGTAATATGCTCTTAACATCTTCTTAGCCATTGCATGTCCATTGGCATGAGTGCCAAAAGATCCTTCACGAACTTCCTGTATTAACATGTCTGCTTCATCTCTATCAACACATCTGAGCAAGACCATGTCAAAGTTTCTCTTGTACAACACATCTTCATTCATAAATAAATTTCAAGCCAGTCTTCTCAAAGTCTTCTTGTCTTTGCTGGATGCCCCAAGCGGATATTTCTGACTATGAAGGTAACACTTGATATCATGATACCAGGGCTTATCATCTATGACTTCTTCTACTGCAAACACATGAACAGGTCTATCAAGGCGCATAATTCTGATATTGGGCGCGTCATTCCAATGATTTACCTTATACATAGAAGACAACGTAGCCAAAGCATCTGTCATCTGATTCTCTACACGAGGTACATGATGAAACTCAACTTTATTGAAGAAAGTCAACAACCTCCTTGTATAATCTTTGTAAGGGATCAAGCCAGAATGACGAGTCTCTCACTCTCCTTTAATCTGATTAACCACCAAGGCCGAATCTCCATATACCTCAAAGATCTTAATTCTCAAATCAATGGTTTCTTCAAGACCCATGATACGAGCTTCATATTTTGTCATATTATTCATACAATCAAACATCAATCTTATAGTGAAAGGGATATGAGAACCCAGACGAGTGATGCTGATTGCCCCAATTTCGTTACCATAAGCATTAACAGCTCCATCAAACACTAAATCCCACCGGGATCCAGGCTCTGGTCCTTCTTCATACAATGGTTCATCATAATCTTTAGCTTTTAAGTACATAATATCCTCATCAGGGAAGTCAAACCTGATGGATTGATAATCATCGATCGACTAGTGAGTCAAATGATCTGCAAGAATACTTCCTTTAACCGCATTTGTGACTTTTGAGTCTTAATAAAGAGTTAGAAATCAGACTTTTCAATGATTCATATTTCCTATATCATTATTTTAATTTTAGTGTCCCAATTACACTCTTTATTTGCTAAAATTATGGATATATTAATTGATTTTATTTTAGGATAATTAATTGATTTTATTCAACTCTATATTTTATTTAAGAGAAATTACATTCATTTATTAATTTTAGTGTCCCTATAATTTTGTTAGCCAATATTTTT
>NW_026113226.1:0-34100 GCF_024323335.1 Lathyrus oleraceus | reverse complement strand
TTAGAGCAGTATCTTAGAAGAAATTGGAATGAGACTCTTCATATTGATGAAGCAGCATCTCAAACAGTAAAAAAATGAGGTTCTCTGTATCGAGTCGAAGCAACATCTTATCTGATAGAATTAGGATATTCCAGACCAAAGGAATGATGTATTAATTGAATCTAAGACTCTTCGAGGATACTAAAGCAGCATGTCTAAACAAATTTGGAATGAGACTCTTCATATTGATGAAGCAGCATCTCAAACAGCAAAAAATGAGATTCTCTGTATCGAGTCGAAGCAGTATCTATCTGATAGAATTAAGATATTCCAGACCAAAGGAATGATGTCTTAATTGAATCTAAGACTCTTCGAGGATACTAGAGCAGAATCTCTAAAAAAATTGGAATGAGACTCTTCATATTGATGAAGCAGCATCTCAAAAAAATATGAGATTCTCTGTATCGAGTCGAAGCAGCATCTTATCTGATAGAATTAATATGCTCTATAACAACCCAATTTTAGTAATGAATTCTTATATATTATTATATTATTATATTTATTTAATTATTTGGAGTGTTAAGTAATTAATTGGTTGTTAGGTAGTATAATAATTTATTATATTAATTGAATTGGTGTATTAATTAATTTTAGTTGTTATGAGATAAATAATAATTGAATTAATTAACTTGGTGTGCATATTGAGTAGTTTAATTATTTGAATTAAATAGAGACATTTAAATATTAGGTTTTATTGGGCCTAGTAATTAAATTAGATGGATCATGATTTAAGCCCAAATAGAATACTAATATAAATAGTAAGAGGAGAGGGAGATAAGATTCATTTGATCATTTGACACAATAGAGAAAGAGAAGAGGAAAAGTAAGGAGAAGAGGGGAAGAACAAGAGAGAAGCTAGGGTTTCCAGAAAATTGAAGAGGTAAGGGGGGAATCCTTATTATTATGGGTTAGTATGATTGGGTCAATGGGTAGAAACATGTTAGGTTGAAATCCCTAATTTTCATGGTTTTGGAATGGTTAGGTCTTGATGAATATTCTCGATTTGTGATGATTGATTGTGTTAAAACTGCAAATTAATGTTATATACTTAAAGTATTATATGAGTTATAATTTTCTGAACGTTTGACTTTTACCGAATCGAAAATCGGTAGGCCGGGAAAGTCCTCCACACGATGAAAAACACAGAAGACAAATTCCTGCATTTCTTGTTTTTGTGTTAACCGTTACCCACCGCAGCAGTTAAACCGGTTACTTGCTTAAAAAAATCTGTTGATTTTGTTTTTGTCGTTAAATCCGTGTTTTTAGCCACCTAGAGCGCCTTTAACCGATTACTTGCTTAAAAATCCCTGTGTGATTCTGTTTTTATGTTAACCGGTTACCACCGAGCGTTAACCGGGTTTGCTTGCTGAAAATCTTCGCAGGAAATTAATTATGTTTTATGTTAACTGGTTACCCACTGAGCGTTAACGGTTTTACTTGCTGTGTGAAAAAATGATCACAAAATTGAGATTTTACAAGTTGTAATCATTGGAATGAAATCTAATTGTGCATACTTGATAATATTTTTTGTCCTTATATGATAAAATTGGGAGGTTCCTGGTAAGGGAATGGGTTACCCCAACCATATATACGGTTTTCTCCGAGTATATGAGAGTAGCATCTCTAAAAATGAATGAGACTCTTCATATTGATGAAGCAGCATCCCAAACAGCAAAATGAGATTCTCTGTATCATATTGAAACAACATCTTATATGATAGAATTAAGATATTCCGAATAGTGGAATGATACCTTAATTGAATCTAAGACTCTTCGAAGATACTTAGAGCAGTATCTTAGAAGAAATTGGAATGAGACTCTTCATATGATGAAGCAGCATCTCAAACAGTAAAAAAATGAGGTTCTCTGTATCGAGTCGAAGCAACATCTTATCTGATAGAATTAGGATATTCCAGACCAAAGGAATGATGTATTAATTGAATCTAAGACTCTTCGAGGATACTAAAGCAGCATGTCTAAACAAATTTGGAATGAGACTCTTCATATTGATGAAGCACAACAAAAAGCATCTCAAACAGCAAAAAATGAGATTCTCTGTATCGAGTCGAAGCAGTATCTTATCTGATAGAATTAAGATATTCCAGACCAAAGGAATGATGTCTTAATTGAATCTAAGACTCTTCGAGGATACTAGAGCAGAATCTCTAAAAAAATTGGAATGAGACTCTTCATATTGATGAAGCAGCATCTCAAAAAAAAAAATGAGATTCTCTGTATCGAGTCGAAGCTGCATCTTATCTGATAGAATTAAGATGCTCTATAACAACCCAATTTTAGTAATGAATTCTTATATTATTATTATTATTATATTTTATTTAATTATTTGGAGTGTTAAGTAATTAATTGGTTGTTAGGTAGTATAATAATTTATTATATTAATTGAATTGGTGTATTAATTAATTATTTAGTTGTTATGAGATATAATTAAATAATTGAATTAATTAACTTGGTGTGCATATTGAGTAGTTTAATTATTTGAATTAAATAGAGACATTTAAATATTAGGTTTTATTGGGCCTAGTAATTAAATTAGATGGATCATGACCCGCTTTAAGACCCACCCCTCCCAAATAGACACACCCCTCCTCCCATACTAATATAAATAGTAAGAGGAGAGGGATTCGTGAGCGAATAAGATTCATTTGATCATTTGACAACAATAGAGAAAGAGAAGAGGAAAAGTAAGGAGAAGAGGGGAAGAACAAGAGAGAAGCTAGGGTTTCCAGAAAATTGAAGAAGGATGGGTTTGGTAAGGGGGGAATCCTTATTATTATGGGTTAGTATGATTGGGTCAATGGGTTAAATTAGATAGAGTTAGAAACATGTTTAGGTTGAAATCCCTAATTTTCATGGTTTTGGAATGGTTAGGTCTTGATGAATATTCTCGATTTGTGATGATTTGATTGTGTTAAAACTGCAAATTAATGTTATATACTTAAAGTATTATATGAGTTATAATTTTCTGAACGTTTGACTTTTTACCGAATCGAAATCGGAGGTCCGGAAGTCCTCCAACGATGAAAAACACAGAAAATTCTGCATTCTGTTTTTGTGTTAACCGGTTACCCACCGAGCGTTAACCGGTTTTTTTTCTACTTGCTTAAAAATCTGTTGATTTTGTTTTTGTGTTAACCGGTTAGCCACCGAGCGTTAACCGATTACTTGCTTAAAAATCTGTGATTCTGTTTTTATGTTAACCGGTTACCCACCGAGCGTTAACCGGTTGCTTGCTTGAAAATCTTCGCAGGAAATTAATTATGTTTTATGTTAACTGGTTACCCACTGAGCGTTAACCGGTTACTTGCTGTGAAAAATGAAAAATTGAGATTTTACAAGTTGTAATCATCTTGGAATGAAATCTAATTGTGCATACTTGATAATTATTTTGTCCTTATATGATAAAATTGGGAGGTTCCTGGTAAGGGAATGGTACCCCAACCATATATACGGTTCTCCGAGTATATGAGAGTAGCATCTCTAAAAATGAATGAGACTCTCCGATTCCCTGACCCTCCTCCCGTCCCTTCATCCCACTTCGCCTCATATTGATGAAGCAGCATCCCAAACAGCAAAATGAGATTCTCTGTATCATATTGAAACAACATCTTATATGATAGAATTAAGATATTCCGAATAGTGGAATGATACTTAATTGAATCTAAGACTCTTCGAAGATACTTAGAGCAGTATCTTAGAAGAAATTGGATATGAGGGAATGAGACTCTTCATATTGATGAAGCAGCATCTCAAACAGTAAAAAAATGAGGTTCTCCTTTTTTCAAACAGTTGTTTCTAAAATAAAAAAAAAACATGACGGTTCTCTGTTTTCTTGTATCGAGTCGAAGCAACATCTTATCTGATAGAATTAGGATATTCCAGACCAAAGGAATGATGTATTAATGAATCTAAGACTCTTCGAGGATACTAATAAACGTAGAGCAGCATGTCTAAACAAATTGGAATGAGACTCTTCATATTGATGAAGCAGCATCTCAAACAGCAAAAAATGAGATTCTCTGTATCGAGTCGAAGCAGTATCTTATCTGATAGAATTAAGATATTCCAGACCAAAGGAATGATGTCTTAATTGAATCTAAGACTCTTCGAGGATACTAGAGCAGAATCTCTAAAAAAATTGGAATGAGACTCTTCATATTGATGAAGCAGCATCTCAAAAAAAAAAAATGAGATTCTCTGTATCGAGTCGAAGCTGCATCTTATCTGATAGAATTAAGATGCTCTATAACAACCCAATTTTAGTAATGAATTCTTATATTATTATTATTATTATATTTTATTTAATTATTTGGAGTGTTAAGTAATTAATTGGTTGTTAGGTAGTATAATAATTTATTATATTAATTGAATTGGTGTATTAATTAATTATTTAGTTGTTATGAGATATAATTAAATAATTGAATTAATTAACTTGGTGTGCATATTGAGTAGTTTAATTATTTGAATTAAATAGAGACATTTAAATATTAGGTTTTATTGGGCCTAGTAATTAAATTAGATGGATCATGATTTAAGCCCAAATAGAATACTAATATAAATAGTAAGAGGAGAGGGAGAATAAGATTCATTTGATCATTTGACAACAATAGAGAAAGAGAAGAGGAAAAGTAAGGAGAAGAGGGGAAGAACAAGAGAGAAGCTAGGGTTTCCAGAAAATTGAAGAGGTAAGGGGGGAATCCTTATTATTATGGGTTAGTATGATTGGGTCAATGGGTAGAAACATGTTTAGGTTGAAATCCCTAATTTTCATGGTTTTGGAATGGTTAGGTCTTGATGAATATTCTCGATTTGTGATGATTTGATTGTGTTAAAACTGCAAATTAATGTTATATACTTAAAGTATTATATGAGTTATAATTTTCTGAACGTTTGACTTTTTACCGAATCGAAATCGGAGGTCCGGAAGTCCTCCAACGATGAAAAACACAGAAAATTCTGCATTCTGTTTTTGTGTTAACCGGTTACCCACCGAGCGTTAACCGGTTACTTGCTTAAAAATCTGTTGATTTTGTTTTTGTGTTAACCGGTTAGCCACCGAGCGTTAACCGATTACTTGCTTAAAAATCTGTGATTCTGTTTTTATGTTAACCGGTTACCCACCGAGCGTTAACCGGTTGCTTGCTTGAAAATCTTCGCAGGAAATTAATTATGTTTTATGTTAACTGGTTACCCACTGAGCGTTAACCGGTTACTTGCTGTGAAAAATGAAAAATTGAGATTTTACAAGTTGTAATCATCTTGGAATGAAATCTAATTGTGCATACTTGATAATTATTTTGTCCTTATATGATAAAATTGGGAGGTTCCTGGTAAGGGAATGGTACCCCAACCATATATACGGTTCTCCGAGTATATGAGAGTAGCATCTCTAAAAATGAATGAGACTCTTCATATTGATGAAGCAGCATCCCAAACAGCAAAATGAGATTCTCTGTATCATATTGAAACAACATCTTATATGATAGAATTAAGATATTCCGAATAGTGGAATGATACCTTAATTGAATCTAAGACTCTTCGAAGATACTTAGAGCAGTATCTTAGAAGAAATTGGAATGAGACTCTTCATATTGATGAAGCAGCATCTCAAACAGTAAAAAAATGAGGTTCTCTGTATCGAGTCGAAGCAACATCTTATCTGATAGAATTAGGATATTCCAGACCAAAGGAATGATGTATTAATTGAATCTAAGACTCTTCGAGGATACTAAAGCAGCATGTCTAAACAATTTGGAATGAGACTCTTCATATTGATGAAGCAGCATCTCAAACAGCAAAAAATGAGATTCTCTGTATCGAGTCGAAGCAGTATCTTATCTGATAGAATTAAGATATTCCAGACCAAAGGAATGATGTCTTAATTGAATCTAAGACTCTTCGAGGATACTAGAGCAGAATCTCTAAAAAAATTGGAATGAGACTCTTCATATTGATGAAGCAGCATCTCAAAAAAAAAAATGAGATTCTCTGTATCGAGTCGAAGCAGCATCTTATCTGATAGAATTAAGATGCTCTATAACAACCCAATTTTAGTAATGAATTCTTATATTATTATTATTATTATATTTTATTTAATTATTTGGAGTGTTAAGTAATTAATTGGTTGTTAGGTAGTATAATAATTTATTATATTAATTGAATTGGTGTATTAATTAATTATTTAGTTGTTATGAGATATAATTAAATAATTGAATTAATTAACTTGGTGTGCATATTGAGTAGTTTAATTATTTGAATTAAATAGAGACATTTAAATATTAGGTTTTATTGGGCCTAGTAATTAAATTAGATGGATCATGATTTAAGCCCAAATAGAATACTAATATAAATAGTAAGAGGAGAGGGAGAATAAGATTCATTTGATCATTTGACAACAATAGAGAAAGAGAAGAGGAAAAGTAAGGAGAAGAGGGGAAGAACAAGAGAGAAGCTAGGGTTTCCAGAAAATTGAAGAGGTAAGGGGGGAATCCTTATTATTATGGGTTAGTATGATTGGGTCAATGGGTAGAAACATGTTTAGGTTGAAATCCCTAATTTTCATGGTTTTGGAATGGTTAGGTCTTGATGAATATTCTCGATTTGTGATGATTTGATTGTGTTAAAACTGCAAATTAATGTTATATACTTAAAGTATTATATGAGTTATAATTTTCTGAACGTTTGACTTTTTACCGAATCGAAATCGGAGGTCCGGAAGTCCTCCAACGATGAAAAACACAGAAAATTCTGCATTCTGTTTTTGTGTTAACCGGTTACCCACCGAGCGTTAACCGGTTACTTGCTTAAAAATCTGTTGATTTTGTTTTTGTGTTAACCGGTTAGCCACCGAGCGTTAACCGATTACTTGCTTAAAAATCTGTGATTCTGTTTTTATGTTAACCGGTTACCCACCGAGCGTTAACCGGTTGCTTGCTTGAAAATCTTCGCAGGAAATTAATTATGTTTTATGTTAACTGGTTACCCACTGAGCGTTAACCGGTTACTTGCTGTGAAAAATGAAAAATTGAGATTTTACAAGTTGTAATCATCTTGGAATGAAATCTAATTGTGCATACTTGATAATTATTTTGTCCTTATATGATAAAATTGGGAGGTTCCTGGTAAGGGAATGGTACCCCAACCATATATACGGTTCTCCGAGTATATGAGAGTAGCATCTCTAAAAATGAATGAGACTCTTCATATTGATGAAGCAGCATCCCAAACAGCAAAATGAGATTCTCTGTATCATATTGAAACAACATCTTATATGATAGAATTAAGATATTCCGAATAGTGGAATGATACCTTAATTGAATCTAAGACTCTTCGAAGATACTTAGAGCAGTATCTTAGAAGAAATTGGAATGAGACTCTTCATATTGATGAAGCAGCATCTCAAACAGTAAAAAAATGAGGTTCTCTGTATCGAGTCGAAGCAACATCTTATCTGATAGAATTAGGATATTCCAGACCAAAGGAATGATGTATTAATTGAATCTAAGACTCTTCGAGGATACTAAAGCAGCATGTCTAAACAAATTTGGAATGAGACTCTTCATATTGATGAAGCAGCATCTCAAACAGCAAAAAATGAGATTCTCTGTATCGAGTCGAAGCAGTATCTTATCTGATAGAATTAAGATATTCCAGACCAAAGGAATGATGTCTTAATTGAATCTAAGACTCTTCGAGGATACTAGAGCAGAATCTCTAAAAAAATTGGAATGAGACTCTTCATATTGATGAAGCAGCATCTCAAAAAAAAAAATGAGATTCTCTGTATCGAGTCGAAGCTGCATCTTATCTGATAGAATTAAGATGCTCTATAACAACCCAATTTTAGTAATGAATTCTTATATTATTATTATTATTATATTTTATTTAATTATTTGGAGTGTTAAGTAATTAATTGGTTGTTAGGTAGTATAATAATTTATTATATTAATTGAATTGGTGTATTAATTAATTATTTAGTTGTTATGAGATATAATTAAATAATTGAATTAATTAACTTGGTGTGCATATTGAGTAGTTTAATTATTTGAATTAAATAGAGACATTTAAATATTAGGTTTTATTGGGCCTAGTAATTAAATTAGATGGATCATGATTTAAGCCCAAATAGAATACTAATATAAATAGTAAGAGGAGAGGGAGAATAAGATTCATTTGATCATTTGACAACAATAGAGAAAGAGAAGAGGAAAAGTAAGGAGAAGAGGGGAAGAACAAGAGAGAAGCTAGGGTTTCCAGAAAATTGAAGAGGTAAGGGGGGAATCCTTATTATTATGGGTTAGTATGATTGGGTCAATGGGTAGAAACATGTTTAGGTTGAAATCCCTAATTTTCATGGTTTTGGAATGGTTAGGTCTTGATGAATATTCTCGATTTGTGATGATTTGATTGTGTTAAAACTGCAAATTAATGTTATATACTTAAAGTATTATATGAGTTATAATTTTCTGAACGTTTGACTTTTTACCGAATCGAAATCGGAGGTCCGGAAGTCCTCCAACGATGAAAAACACAGAAAATTCTGCATTCTGTTTTTGTGTTAACCGGTTACCCACCGAGCGTTAACCGGTTACTTGCTTAAAAATCTGTTGATTTTGTTTTTGTGTTAACCGGTTAGCCACCGAGCGTTAACCGATTACTTGCTTAAAAATCTGTGATTCTGTTTTTATGTTAACCGGTTACCCACCGAGCGTTAACCGGTTGCTTGCTTGAAAATCTTCGCAGGAAATTAATTATGTTTTATGTTAACTGGTTACCCACTGAGCGTTAACCGGTTACTTGCTGTGAAAAATGAAAAATTGAGATTTTACAAGTTGTAATCATCTTGGAATGAAATCTAATTGTGCATACTTGATAATTATTTTGTCCTTATATGATAAAATTGGGAGGTTCCTGGTAAGGGAATGGTACCCCAACCATATATACGGTTCTCCGAGTATATGAGAGTAGCATCTCTAAAAATGAATGAGACTCTTCATATTGATGAAGCAGCATCCCAAACAGCAAAATGAGATTCTCTGTATCATATTGAAACAACATCTTATATGATAGAATTAAGATATTCCGAATAGTGGAATGATACCTTAATTGAATCTAAGACTCTTCGAAGATACTTAGAGCAGTATCTTAGAAGAAATTGGAATGAGACTCTTCATATTGATGAAGCAGCATCTCAAACAGTAAAAAAATGAGGTTCTCTGTATCGAGTCGAAGCAACATCTTATCTGATAGAATTAGGATATTCCAGACCAAAGGAATGATGTATTAATTGAATCTAAGACTCTTCGAGGATACTAAAGCAGCATGTCTAAACAAATTTGGAATGAGACTCTTCATATTGATGAAGCAGCATCTCAAACAGCAAAAAATGAGATTCTCTGTATCGAGTCGAAGCAGTATCTTATCTGATAGAATTAAGATATTCCAGACCAAAGGAATGATGTCTTAATTGAATCTAAGACTCTTCGAGGATACTAGAGCAGAATCTCTAAAAAAATTGGAATGAGACTCTTCATATTGATGAAGCAGCATCTCAAAAAAAAAAATGAGATTCTCTGTATCGAGTCGAAGCATCTTATCTGATAGAATTAAGATGCTCTATAACAACCCAATTTTAGTAATGAATTCTTATATTATTATTATTATTATATTTTATTTAATTATTTGGAGTGTTAAGTAATTAATTGGTTGTTAGGTAGTATAATAATTTATTATATTAATTGAATTGGTGTATTAATTAATTATTTAGTTGTTATGAGATATAATTAAATAATTGAATTAATTAACTTGGTGTGCATATTGAGTAGTTTAATTATTTGAATTAAATAGAGACATTTAAATATTAGGTTTTATTGGGCCTAGTAATTAAATTAGATGGATCATGATTTAAGCCCAAATAGAATACTAATATAAATAGTAAGAGGAGAGGGAGAATAAGATTCATTTGATCATTTGACAACAATAGAGAAAGAGAAGAGGAAAAGTAAGGAGAAGAGGGGAAGAACAAGAGAGAAGCTAGGGTTTCCAGAAAATTGAAGAGGTAAGGGGGGAATCCTTATTATTATGGGTTAGTATGATTGGGTCAATGGGTAGAAACATGTTTAGGTTGAAATCCCTAATTTTCATGGTTTTGGAATGGTTAGGTCTTGATGAATATTCTCGATTTGTGATGATTTGATTGTGTTAAAACTGCAAATTAATGTTATATACTTAAAGTATTATATGAGTTATAATTTTCTGAACGTTTGACTTTTTACCGAATCGAAATCGGAGGTCCGGAAGTCCTCCAACGATGAAAAACACAGAAAATTCTGCATTCTGTTTTTGTGTTAACCGGTTACCCACCGAGCGTTAACCGGTTACTTGCTTAAAAATCTGTTGATTTTGTTTTTGTGTTAACCGGTTAGCCACCGAGCGTTAACCGATTACTTGCTTAAAAATCTGTGATTCTGTTTTTATGTTAACCGGTTACCCACCGAGCGTTAACCGGTTGCTTGCTTGAAAATCTTCGCAGGAAATTAATTATGTTTTATGTTAACTGGTTACCCACTGAGCGTTAACCGGTTACTTGCTGTGAAAAATGAAAAATTGAGATTTTACAAGTTGTAATCATCTTGGAATGAAATCTAATTGTGCATACTTGATAATTATTTTGTCCTTATATGATAAAATTGGGAGGTTCCTGGTAAGGGAATGGTACCCCAACCATATATACGGTTCTCCGAGTATATGAGAGTAGCATCTCTAAAAATGAATGAGACTCTTCATATTGATGAAGCAGCATCCCAAACAGCAAAATGAGATTCTCTGTATCATATTGAAACAACATCTTATATGATAGAATTAAGATATTCCGAATAGTGGAATGATACCTTAATTGAATCTAAGACTCTTCGAAGATACTTAGAGCAGTATCTTAGAAGAAATTGGAATGAGACTCTTCATATTGATGAAGCAGCATCTCAAACAGTAAAAAAATGAGGTTCTCTGTATCGAGTCGAAGCAACATCTTATCTGATAGAATTAGGATATTCCAGACCAAAGGAATGATGTATTAATTGAATCTAAGACTCTTCGAGGATACTAAAGCAGCATGTCTAAACAAATTTGGAATGAGACTCTTCATATTGATGAAGCAGCATCTCAAACAGCAAAAAATGAGATTCTCTGTATCGAGTCGAAGCAGTATCTTATCTGATAGAATTAAGATATTCCAGACCAAAGGAATGATGTCTTAATTGAATCTAAGACTCTTCGAGGATACTAGAGCAGAATCTCTAAAAAAATTGGAATGAGACTCTTCATATTGATGAAGCAGCATCTCAAAAAAAAAATGAGATTCTCTGTATCGAGTCGAAGCTGCATCTTATCTGATAGAATTAAGATGCTCTATAACAACCCAATTTTAGTAATGAATTCTTATATTATTATTATTATTATATTTTATTTAATTATTTGGAGTGTTAAGTAATTAATTGGTTGTTAGGTAGTATAATAATTTATTATATTAATTGAATTGGTGTATTAATTAATTATTTAGTTGTTATGAGATATAATTAAATAATTGAATTAATTAACTTGGTGTGCATATTGAGTAGTTTAATTATTTGAATTAAATAGAGACATTTAAATATTAGGTTTTATTGGGCCTAGTAATTAAATTAGATGGATCATGATTTAAGCCCAAATAGAATACTAATATAAATAGTAAGAGGAGAGGGAGAATAAGATTCATTTGATCATTTGACAACAATAGAGAAAGAGAAGAGGAAAAGTAAGGAGAAGAGGGGAAGAACAAGAGAGAAGCTAGGGTTTCCAGAAAATTGAAGAGGTAAGGGGGGAATCCTTATTATTATGGGTTAGTATGATTGGGTCAATGGGTAGAAACATGTTTAGGTTGAAATCCCTAATTTTCATGGTTTTGGAATGGTTAGGTCTTGATGAATATTCTCGATTTGTGATGATTTGATTGTGTTAAAACTGCAAATTAATGTTATATACTTAAAGTATTATATGAGTTATAATTTTCTGAACGTTTGACTTTTTACCGAATCGAAATCGGAGGTCCGGAAGTCCTCCAACGATGAAAAACACAGAAAATTCTGCATTCTGTTTTTGTGTTAACCGGTTACCCACCGAGCGTTAACCGGTTACTTGCTTAAAAATCTGTTGATTTTGTTTTTGTGTTAACCGGTTAGCCACCGAGCGTTAACCGATTACTTGCTTAAAAATCTGTGATTCTGTTTTTATGTTAACCGGTTACCCACCGAGCGTTAACCGGTTGCTTGCTTGAAAATCTTCGCAGGAAATTAATTATGTTTTATGTTAACTGGTTACCCACTGAGCGTTAACCGGTTACTTGCTGTGAAAAATGAAAAATTGAGATTTTACAAGTTGTAATCATCTTGGAATGAAATCTAATTGTGCATACTTGATAATTATTTTGTCCTTATATGATAAAATTGGGAGGTTCCTGGTAAGGGAATGGTACCCCAACCATATATACGGTTCTCCGAGTATATGAGAGTAGCATCTCTAAAAATGAATGAGACTCTTCATATTGATGAAGCAGCATCCCAAACAGCAAAATGAGATTCTCTGTATCATATTGAAACAACATCTTATATGATAGAATTAAGATATTCCGAATAGTGGAATGATACCTTAATTGAATCTAAGACTCTTCGAAGATACTTAGAGCAGTATCTTAGAAGAAATTGGAATGAGACTCTTCATATTGATGAAGCAGCATCTCAAACAGTAAAAAAATGAGGTTCTCTGTATCGAGTCGAAGCAACATCTTATCTGATAGAATTAGGATATTCCAGACCAAAGGAATGATGTATTAATTGAATCTAAGACTCTTCGAGGATACTAAAGCAGCATGTCTAAACAAATTTGGAATGAGACTCTTCATATTGATGAAGCAGCATCTCAAACAGCAAAAAATGAGATTCTCTGTATCGAGTCGAAGCAGTATCTTATCTGATAGAATTAAGATATTCCAGACCAAAGGAATGATGTCTTAATTGAATCTAAGACTCTTCGAGGATACTAGAGCAGAATCTCTAAAAAAATTGGAATGAGACTCTTCATATTGATGAAGCAGCATCTCAAAAAAAAAAATGAGATTCTCTGTATCGAGTCGAAGCTGCATCTTATCTGATAGAATTAAGATGCTCTATAACAACCCAATTTTAGTAATGAATTCTTATATTATTATTATTATTATATTTTATTTAATTATTTGGAGTGTTAAGTAATTAATTGGTTGTTAGGTAGTATAATAATTTATTATATTAATTGAATTGGTGTATTAATTAATTATTTAGTTGTTATGAGATATAATTAAATAATTGAATTAATTAACTTGGTGTGCATATTGAGTAGTTTAATTATTTGAATTAAATAGAGACATTTAAATATTAGGTTTTATTGGGCCTAGTAATTAAATTAGATGGATCATGATTTAAGCCCAAATAGAATACTAATATAAATAGTAAGAGGAGAGGGAGAATAAGATTCATTTGATCATTTGACAACAATAGAGAAAGAGAAGAGGAAAAGTAAGGAGAAGAGGGGAAGAACAAGAGAGAAGCTAGGGTTTCCAGAAAATTGAAGAGGTAAGGGGGGAATCCTTATTATTATGGGTTAGTATGATTGGGTCAATGGGTAGAAACATGTTTAGGTTGAAATCCCTAATTTTCATGGTTTTGGAATGGTTAGGTCTTGATGAATATTCTCGATTTGTGATGATTTGATTGTGTTAAAACTGCAAATTAATGTTATATACTTAAAGTATTATATGAGTTATAATTTTCTGAACGTTTGACTTTTTACCGAATCGAAATCGGAGGTCCGGAAGTCCTCCAACGATGAAAAACACAGAAAATTCTGCATTCTGTTTTTGTGTTAACCGGTTACCCACCGAGCGTTAACCGGTTACTTGCTTAAAAATCTGTTGATTTTGTTTTTGTGTTAACCGGTTAGCCACCGAGCGTTAACCGATTACTTGCTTAAAAATCTGTGATTCTGTTTTTATGTTAACCGGTTACCCACCGAGCGTTAACCGGTTGCTTGCTTGAAAATCTTCGCAGGAAATTAATTATGTTTTATGTTAACTGGTTACCCACTGAGCGTTAACCGGTTACTTGCTGTGAAAAATGAAAAATTGAGATTTTACAAGTTGTAATCATCTTGGAATGAAATCTAATTGTGCATACTTGATAATTATTTTGTCCTTATATGATAAAATTGGGAGGTTCCTGGTAAGGGAATGGTACCCCAACCATATATACGGTTCTCCGAGTATATGAGAGTAGCATCTCTAAAAATGAATGAGACTCTTCATATTGATGAAGCAGCATCCCAAACAGCAAAATGAGATTCTCTGTATCATATTGAAACAACATCTTATATGATAGAATTAAGATATTCCGAATAGTGGAATGATACCTTAATTGAATCTAAGACTCTTCGAAGATACTTAGAGCAGTATCTTAGAAGAAATTGGAATGAGACTCTTCATATTGATGAAGCAGCATCTCAAACAGTAAAAAAATGAGGTTCTCTGTATCGAGTCGAAGCAACATCTTATCTGATAGAATTAGGATATTCCAGACCAAAGGAATGATGTATTAATTGAATCTAAGACTCTTCGAGGATACTAAAGCAGCATGTCTAAACAAATTTGGAATGAGACTCTTCATATTGATGAAGCAGCATCTCAAACAGCAAAAAATGAGATTCTCTGTATCGAGTCGAAGCAGTATCTTATCTGATAGAATTAAGATATTCCAGACCAAAGGAATGATGTCTTAATTGAATCTAAGACTCTTCGAGGATACTAGAGCAGAATCTCTAAAAAAATTGGAATGAGACTCTTCATATTGATGAAGCAGCATCTCAAAAAAAAAATGAGATTCTCTGTATCGAGTCGAAGCTGCATCTTATCTGATAGAATTAAGATGCTCTATAACAACCCAATTTTAGTAATGAATTCTTATATTATTATTATTATTATATTTTATTTAATTATTTGGAGTGTTAAGTAATTAATTGGTTGTTAGGTAGTATAATAATTTATTATATTAATTGAATTGGTGTATTAATTAATTATTTAGTTGTTATGAGATATAATTAAATAATTGAATTAATTAACTTGGTGTGCATATTGAGTAGTTTAATTATTTGAATTAAATAGAGACATTTAAATATTAGGTTTTATTGGGCCTAGTAATTAAATTAGATGGATCATGATTTAAGCCCAAATAGAATACTAATATAAATAGTAAGAGGAGAGGGAGAATAAGATTCATTTGATCATTTGACAACAATAGAGAAAGAGAAGAGGAAAAGTAAGGAGAAGAGGGGAAGAACAAGAGAGAAGCTAGGGTTTCCAGAAAATTGAAGAGGTAAGGGGGGAATCCTTATTATTATGGGTTAGTATGATTGGGTCAATGGGTAGAAACATGTTTAGGTTGAAATCCCTAATTTTCATGGTTTTGGAATGGTTAGGTCTTGATGAATATTCTCGATTTGTGATGATTTGATTGTGTTAAAACTGCAAATTAATGTTATATACTTAAAGTATTATATGAGTTATAATTTTCTGAACGTTTGACTTTTTACCGAATCGAAATCGGAGGTCCGGAAGTCCTCCAACGATGAAAAACACAGAAAATTCTGCATTCTGTTTTTGTGTTAACCGGTTACCCACCGAGCGTTAACCGGTTACTTGCTTAAAAATCTGTTGATTTTGTTTTTGTGTTAACCGGTTAGCCACCGAGCGTTAACCGATTACTTGCTTAAAAATCTGTGATTCTGTTTTTATGTTAACCGGTTACCCACCGAGCGTTAACCGGTTGCTTGCTTGAAAATCTTCGCAGGAAATTAATTATGTTTTATGTTAACTGGTTACCCACTGAGCGTTAACCGGTTACTTGCTGTGAAAAATGAAAAATTGAGATTTTACAAGTTGTAATCATCTTGGAATGAAATCTAATTGTGCATACTTGATAATTATTTTGTCCTTATATGATAAAATTGGGAGGTTCCTGGTAAGGGAATGGTACCCCAACCATATATACGGTTCTCCGAGTATATGAGAGTAGCATCTCTAAAAATGAATGAGACTCTTCATATTGATGAAGCAGCATCCCAAACAGCAAAATGAGATTCTCTGTATCATATTGAAACAACATCTTATATGATAGAATTAAGATATTCCGAATAGTGGAATGATACCTTAATTGAATCTAAGACTCTTCGAAGATACTTAGAGCAGTATCTTAGAAGAAATTGGAATGAGACTCTTCATATTGATGAAGCAGCATCTCAAACAGTAAAAAAATGAGGTTCTCTGTATCGAGTCGAAGCAACATCTTATCTGATAGAATTAGGATATTCCAGACCAAAGGAATGATGTATTAATTGAATCTAAGACTCTTCGAGGATACTAAAGCAGCATGTCTAAACAAATTTGGAATGAGACTCTTCATATTGATGAAGCAGCATCTCAAACAGCAAAAAATGAGATTCTCTGTATCGAGTCGAAGCAGTATCTTATCTGATAGAATTAAGATATTCCAGACCAAAGGAATGATGTCTTAATTGAATCTAAGACTCTTCGAGGATACTAGAGCAGAATCTCTAAAAAAATTGGAATGAGACTCTTCATATTGATGAAGCAGCATCTCAAAAAAAAAAATGAGATTCTCTGTATCGAGTCGAAGCTGCATCTTATCTGATAGAATTAAGATGCTCTATAACAACCCAATTTTAGTAATGAATTCTTATATTATTATTATTATTATATTTTATTTAATTATTTGGAGTGTTAAGTAATTAATTGGTTGTTAGGTAGTATAATAATTTATTATATTAATTGAATTGGTGTATTAATTAATTATTTAGTTGTTATGAGATATAATTAAATAATTGAATTAATTAACTTGGTGTGCATATTGAGTAGTTTAATTATTTGAATTAAATAGAGACATTTAAATATTAGGTTTTATTGGGCCTAGTAATTAAATTAGATGGATCATGATTTAAGCCCAAATAGAATACTAATATAAATAGTAAGAGGAGAGGGAGAATAAGATTCATTTGATCATTTGACAACAATAGAGAAAGAGAAGAGGAAAAGTAAGGAGAAGAGGGGAAGAACAAGAGAGAAGCTAGGGTTTCCAGAAAATTGAAGAGGTAAGGGGGGAATCCTTATTATTATGGGTTAGTATGATTGGGTCAATGGGTAGAAACATGTTTAGGTTGAAATCCCTAATTTTCATGGTTTTGGAATGGTTAGGTCTTGATGAATATTCTCGATTTGTGATGATTTGATTGTGTTAAAACTGCAAATTAATGTTATATACTTAAAGTATTATATGAGTTATAATTTTCTGAACGTTTGACTTTTTACCGAATCGAAATCGGAGGTCCGGAAGTCCTCCAACGATGAAAAACACAGAAAATTCTGCATTCTGTTTTTGTGTTAACCGGTTACCCACCGAGCGTTAACCGGTTACTTGCTTAAAAATCTGTTGATTTTGTTTTTGTGTTAACCGGTTAGCCACCGAGCGTTAACCGATTACTTGCTTAAAAATCTGTGATTCTGTTTTTATGTTAACCGGTTACCCACCGAGCGTTAACCGGTTGCTTGCTTGAAAATCTTCGCAGGAAATTAATTATGTTTTATGTTAACTGGTTACCCACTGAGCGTTAACCGGTTACTTGCTGTGAAAAATGAAAAATTGAGATTTTACAAGTTGTAATCATCTTGGAATGAAATCTAATTGTGCATACTTGATAATTATTTTGTCCTTATATGATAAAATTGGGAGGTTCCTGGTAAGGGAATGGTACCCCAACCATATATACGGTTCTCCGAGTATATGAGAGTAGCATCTCTAAAAATGAATGAGACTCTTCATATTGATGAAGCAGCATCCCAAACAGCAAAATGAGATTCTCTGTATCATATTGAAACAACATCTTATATGATAGAATTAAGATATTCCGAATAGTGGAATGATACCTTAATTGAATCTAAGACTCTTCGAAGATACTTAGAGCAGTATCTTAGAAGAAATTGGAATGAGACTCTTCATATTGATGAAGCAGCATCTCAAACAGTAAAAAAATGAGGTTCTCTGTATCGAGTCGAAGCAACATCTTATCTGATAGAATTAGGATATTCCAGACCAAAGGAATGATGTATTAATTGAATCTAAGACTCTTCGAGGATACTAAAGCAGCATGTCTAAACAAATTTGGAATGAGACTCTTCATATTGATGAAGCAGCATCTCAAACAGCAAAAAATGAGATTCTCTGTATCGAGTCGAAGCAGTATCTTATCTGATAGAATTAAGATATTCCAGACCAAAGGAATGATGTCTTAATTGAATCTAAGACTCTTCGAGGATACTAGAGCAGAATCTCTAAAAAAATTGGAATGAGACTCTTCATATTGATGAAGCAGCATCTCAAAAAAAAAATGAGATTCTCTGTATCGAGTCGAAGCTGCATCTTATCTGATAGAATTAAGATGCTCTATAACAACCCAATTTTAGTAATGAATTCTTATATTATTATTATTATTATATTTTATTTAATTATTTGGAGTGTTAAGTAATTAATTGGTTGTTAGGTAGTATAATAATTTATTATATTAATTGAATTGGTGTATTAATTAATTATTTAGTTGTTATGAGATATAATTAAATAATTGAATTAATTAACTTGGTGTGCATATTGAGTAGTTTAATTATTTGAATTAAATAGAGACATTTAAATATTAGGTTTTATTGGGCCTAGTAATTAAATTAGATGGATCATGATTTAAGCCCAAATAGAATACTAATATAAATAGTAAGAGGAGAGGGAGAATAAGATTCATTTGATCATTTGACAACAATAGAGAAAGAGAAGAGGAAAAGTAAGGAGAAGAGGGGAAGAACAAGAGAGAAGCTAGGGTTTCCAGAAAATTGAAGAGGTAAGGGGGGAATCCTTATTATTATGGGTTAGTATGATTGGGTCAATGGGTAGAAACATGTTTAGGTTGAAATCCCTAATTTTCATGGTTTTGGAATGGTTAGGTCTTGATGAATATTCTCGATTTGTGATGATTTGATTGTGTTAAAACTGCAAATTAATGTTATATACTTAAAGTATTATATGAGTTATAATTTTCTGAACGTTTGACTTTTTACCGAATCGAAATCGGAGGTCCGGAAGTCCTCCAACGATGAAAAACACAGAAAATTCTGCATTCTGTTTTTGTGTTAACCGGTTACCCACCGAGCGTTAACCGGTTACTTGCTTAAAAATCTGTTGATTTTGTTTTTGTGTTAACCGGTTAGCCACCGAGCGTTAACCGATTACTTGCTTAAAAATCTGTGATTCTGTTTTTATGTTAACCGGTTACCCACCGAGCGTTAACCGGTTGCTTGCTTGAAAATCTTCGCAGGAAATTAATTATGTTTTATGTTAACTGGTTACCCACTGAGCGTTAACCGGTTACTTGCTGTGAAAAATGAAAAATTGAGATTTTACAAGTTGTAATCATCTTGGAATGAAATCTAATTGTGCATACTTGATAATTATTTTGTCCTTATATGATAAAATTGGGAGGTTCCTGGTAAGGGAATGGTACCCCAACCATATATACGGTTCTCCGAGTATATGAGAGTAGCATCTCTAAAAATGAATGAGACTCTTCATATTGATGAAGCAGCATCCCAAACAGCAAAATGAGATTCTC
Organism: Lathyrus oleraceus; assembly: GCF_024323335.1. Lineage (NCBI taxonomy): Eukaryota > Viridiplantae > Streptophyta > Magnoliopsida > Fabales > Fabaceae > Lathyrus > Lathyrus oleraceus. Next base: position 14,262 of record NW_026113226.1, on the reverse strand, counting down.
TGTATCATATTGAAACAACATCTTATATGATAGAATTAAGATATTCCGAATAGTGGAATGATACCTTAATTGAATCTAAGACTCTTCGAAGATACTTAGAGCAGTATCTTAGAAGAAATTGGAATGAGACTCTTCATATTGATGAAGCAGCATCTCAAACAGTAAAAAAATGAGGTTCTCTGTATCGAGTCGAAGCAACATCTTATCTGATAGAATTAGGATATTCCAGACCAAAGGAATGATGTATTAATTGAATCTAAGACTCTTCGAGGATACTAAAGCAGCATGTCTAAACAAATTTGGAATGAGACTCTTCATATTGATGAAGCAGCATCTCAAACAGCAAAAAATGAGATTCTCTGTATCGAGTCGAAGCAGTATCTTATCTGATAGAATTAAGATATTCCAGACCAAAGGAATGATGTCTTAATTGAATCTAAGACTCTTCGAGGATACTAGAGCAGAATCTCTAAAAAAATTGGAATGAGACTCTTCATATTGATGAAGCAGCATCTCAAAAAAAAAATGAGATTCTCTGTATCGAGTCGAAGCTGCATCTTATCTGATAGAATTAAGATGCTCTATAACAACCCAATTTTAGTAATGAATTCTTATATTATTATTATTATTATATTTTATTTAATTATTTGGAGTGTTAAGTAATTAATTGGTTGTTAGGTAGTATAATAATTTATTATATTAATTGAATTGGTGTATTAATTAATTATTTAGTTGTTATGAGATATAATTAAATAATTGAATTAATTAACTTGGTGTGCATATTGAGTAGTTTAATTATTTGAATTAAATAGAGACATTTAAATATTAGGTTTTATTGGGCCTAGTAATTAAATTAGATGGATCATGATTTAAGCCCAAATAGAATACTAATATAAATAGTAAGAGGAGAGGGAGAATAAGATTCATTTGATCATTTGACAACAATAGAGAAAGAGAAGAGGAAAAGTAAGGAGAAGAGGGGAAGAACAAGAGAGAAGCTAGGGTTTCCAGAAAATTGAAGAGGTAAGGGGGGAATCCTTATTATTATGGGTTAGTATGATTGGGTCAATGGGTAGAAACATGTTTAGGTTGAAATCCCTAATTTTCATGGTTTTGGAATGGTTAGGTCTTGATGAATATTCTCGATTTGTGATGATTTGATTGTGTTAAAACTGCAAATTAATGTTATATACTTAAAGTATTATATGAGTTATAATTTTCTGAACGTTTGACTTTTTACCGAATCGAAATCGGAGGTCCGGAAGTCCTCCAACGATGAAAAACACAGAAAATTCTGCATTCTGTTTTTGTGTTAACCGGTTACCCACCGAGCGTTAACCGGTTACTTGCTTAAAAATCTGTTGATTTTGTTTTTGTGTTAACCGGTTAGCCACCGAGCGTTAACCGATTACTTGCTTAAAAATCTGTGATTCTGTTTTTATGTTAACCGGTTACCCACCGAGCGTTAACCGGTTGCTTGCTTGAAAATCTTCGCAGGAAATTAATTATGTTTTATGTTAACTGGTTACCCACTGAGCGTTAACCGGTTACTTGCTGTGAAAAATGAAAAATTGAGATTTTACAAGTTGTAATCATCTTGGAATGAAATCTAATTGTGCATACTTGATAATTATTTTGTCCTTATATGATAAAATTGGGAGGTTCCTGGTAAGGGAATGGTACCCCAACCATATATACGGTTCTCCGAGTATATGAGAGTAGCATCTCTAAAAATGAATGAGACTCTTCATATTGATGAAGCAGCATCCCAAACAGCAAAATGAGATTCTCTGTATCATATTGAAACAACATCTTATATGATAGAATTAAGATATTCCGAATAGTGGAATGATACCTTAATTGAATCTAAGACTCTTCGAAGATACTTAGAGCAGTATCTTAGAAGAAATTGGAATGAGACTCTTCATATTGATGAAGCAGCATCTCAAACAGTAAAAAAATGAGGTTCTCTGTATCGAGTCGAAGCAACATCTTATCTGATAGAATTAGGATATTCCAGACCAAAGGAATGATGTATTAATTGAATCTAAGACTCTTCGAGGATACTAAAGCAGCATGTCTAAACAAATTTGGAATGAGACTCTTCATATTGATGAAGCAGCATCTCAAACAGCAAAAAATGAGATTCTCTGTATCGAGTCGAAGCAGTATCTTATCTGATAGAATTAAGATATTCCAGACCAAAGGAATGATGTCTTAATTGAATCTAAGACTCTTCGAGGATACTAGAGCAGAATCTCTAAAAAAATTGGAATGAGACTCTTCATATTGATGAAGCAGCATCTCAAAAAAAAAATGAGATTCTCTGTATCGAGTCGAAGCTGCATCTTATCTGATAGAATTAAGATGCTCTATAACAACCCAATTTTAGTAATGAATTCTTATATTATTATTATTATTATATTTTATTTAATTATTTGGAGTGTTAAGTAATTAATTGGTTGTTAGGTAGTATAATAATTTATTATATTAATTGAATTGGTGTATTAATTAATTATTTAGTTGTTATGAGATATAATTAAATAATTGAATTAATTAACTTGGTGTGCATATTGAGTAGTTTAATTATTTGAATTAAATAGAGACATTTAAATATTAGGTTTTATTGGGCCTAGTAATTAAATTAGATGGATCATGATTTAAGCCCAAATAGAATACTAATATAAATAGTAAGAGGAGAGGGAGAATAAGATTCATTTGATCATTTGACAACAATAGAGAAAGAGAAGAGGAAAAGTAAGGAGAAGAGGGGAAGAACAAGAGAGAAGCTAGGGTTTCCAGAAAATTGAAGAGGTAAGGGGGGAATCCTTATTATTATGGGTTAGTATGATTGGGTCAATGGGTAGAAACATGTTTAGGTTGAAATCCCTAATTTTCATGGTTTTGGAATGGTTAGGTCTTGATGAATATTCTCGATTTGTGATGATTTGATTGTGTTAAAACTGCAAATTAATGTTATATACTTAAAGTATTATATGAGTTATAATTTTCTGAACGTTTGACTTTTTACCGAATCGAAATCGGAGGTCCGGAAGTCCTCCAACGATGAAAAACACAGAAAATTCTGCATTCTGTTTTTGTGTTAACCGGTTACCCACCGAGCGTTAACCGGTTACTTGCTTAAAAATCTGTTGATTTTGTTTTTGTGTTAACCGGTTAGCCACCGAGCGTTAACCGATTACTTGCTTAAAAATCTGTGATTCTGTTTTTATGTTAACCGGTTACCCACCGAGCGTTAACCGGTTGCTTGCTTGAAAATCTTCGCAGGAAATTAATTATGTTTTATGTTAACTGGTTACCCACTGAGCGTTAACCGGTTACTTGCTGTGAAAAATGAAAAATTGAGATTTTACAAGTTGTAATCATCTTGGAATGAAATCTAATTGTGCATACTTGATAATTATTTTGTCCTTATATGATAAAATTGGGAGGTTCCTGGTAAGGGAATGGTACCCCAACCATATATACGGTTCTCCGAGTATATGAGAGTAGCATCTCTAAAAATGAATGAGACTCTTCATATTGATGAAGCAGCATCCCAAACAGCAAAATGAGATTCTCTGTATCATATTGAAACAACATCTTATATGATAGAATTAAGATATTCCGAATAGTGGAATGATACCTTAATTGAATCTAAGACTCTTCGAAGATACTTAGAGCAGTATCTTAGAAGAAATTGGAATGAGACTCTTCATATTGATGAAGCAGCATCTCAAACAGTAAAAAAATGAGGTTCTCTGTATCGAGTCGAAGCAACATCTTATCTGATAGAATTAGGATATTCCAGACCAAAGGAATGATGTATTAATTGAATCTAAGACTCTTCGAGGATACTAAAGCAGCATGTCTAAACAAATTTGGAATGAGACTCTTCATATTGATGAAGCAGCATCTCAAACAGCAAAAAATGAGATTCTCTGTATCGAGTCGAAGCAGTATCTTATCTGATAGAATTAAGATATTCCAGACCAAAGGAATGATGTCTTAATTGAATCTAAGACTCTTCGAGGATACTAGAGCAGAATCTCTAAAAAAATTGGAATGAGACTCTTCATATTGATGAAGCAGCATCAAAAAAAAAAATGAGATTCTCTGTATCGAGTCGAAGCTGCATCTTATCTGATAGAATTAAGATGCTCTATAACAACCCAATTTTAGTAATGAATTCTTATATTATTATTATTATTATATTTTATTTAATTATTTGGAGTGTTAAGTAATTAATTGGTTGTTAGGTAGTATAATAATTTATTATATTAATTGAATTGGTGTATTAATTAATTATTTAGTTGTTATGAGATATAATTAAATAATTGAATTAATTAACTTGGTGTGCATATTGAGTAGTTTAATTATTTGAATTAAATAGAGACATTTAAATATTAGGTTTTATTGGGCCTAGTAATTAAATTAGATGGATCATGATTTAAGCCCAAATAGAATACTAATATAAATAGTAAGAGGAGAGGGAGAATAAGATTCATTTGATCATTTGACAACAATAGAGAAAGAGAAGAGGAAAAGTAAGGAGAAGAGGGGAAGAACAAGAGAGAAGCTAGGGTTTCCAGAAAATTGAAGAGGTAAGGGGGGAATCCTTATTATTATGGGTTAGTATGATTGGGTCAATGGGTAGAAACATGTTTAGGTTGAAATCCCTAATTTTCATGGTTTTGGAATGGTTAGGTCTTGATGAATATTCTCGATTTGTGATGATTTGATTGTGTTAAAACTGCAAATTAATGTTATATACTTAAAGTATTATATGAGTTATAATTTTCTGAACGTTTGACTTTTTACCGAATCGAAATCGGAGGTCCGGAAGTCCTCCAACGATGAAAAACACAGAAAATTCTGCATTCTGTTTTTGTGTTAACCGGTTACCCACCGAGCGTTAACCGGTTACTTGCTTAAAAATCTGTTGATTTTGTTTTTGTGTTAACCGGTTAGCCACCGAGCGTTAACCGATTACTTGCTTAAAAATCTGTGATTCTGTTTTTATGTTAACCGGTTACCCACCGAGCGTTAACCGGTTGCTTGCTTGAAAATCTTCGCAGGAAATTAATTATGTTTTATGTTAACTGGTTACCCACTGAGCGTTAACCGGTTACTTGCTGTGAAAAATGAAAAATTGAGATTTTACAAGTTGTAATCATCTTGGAATGAAATCTAATTGTGCATACTTGATAATTATTTTGTCCTTATATGATAAAATTGGGAGGTTCCTGGTAAGGGAATGGTACCCCAACCATATATACGGTTCTCCGAGTATATGAGAGTAGCATCTCTAAAAATGAATGAGACTCTTCATATTGATGAAGCAGCATCCCAAACAGCAAAATGAGATTCTCTGTATCATATTGAAACAACATCTTATATGATAGAATTAAGATATTCCGAATAGTGGAATGATACCTTAATTGAATCTAAGACTCTTCGAAGATACTTAGAGCAGTATCTTAGAAGAAATTGGAATGAGACTCTTCATATTGATGAAGCAGCATCTCAAACAGTAAAAAAATGAGGTTCTCTGTATCGAGTCGAAGCAACATCTTATCTGATAGAATTAGGATATTCCAGACCAAAGGAATGATGTATTAATTGAATCTAAGACTCTTCGAGGATACTAAAGCAGCATGTCTAAACAAATTTGGAATGAGACTCTTCATATTGATGAAGCAGCATCTCAAACAGCAAAAAATGAGATTCTCTGTATCGAGTCGAAGCAGTATCTTATCTGATAGAATTAAGATATTCCAGACCAAAGGAATGATGTCTTAATTGAATCTAAGACTCTTCGAGGATACTAGAGCAGAATCTCTAAAAAAATTGGAATGAGACTCTTCATATTGATGAAGCAGCATCTCAAAAAAAAAAATGAGATTCTCTGTATCGAGTCGAAGCTGCATCTTATCTGATAGAATTAAGATGCTCTATAACAACCCAATTTTAGTAATGAATTCTTATATTATTATTATTATTATATTTTATTTAATTATTTGGAGTGTTAAGTAATTAATTGGTTGTTAGGTAGTATAATAATTTATTATATTAATTGAATTGGTGTATTAATTAATTATTTAGTTGTTATGAGATATAATTAAATAATTGAATTAATTAACTTGGTGTGCATATTGAGTAGTTTAATTATTTGAATTAAATAGAGACATTTAAATATTAGGTTTTATTGGGCCTAGTAATTAAATTAGATGGATCATGATTTAAGCCCAAATAGAATACTAATATAAATAGTAAGAGGAGAGGGAGAATAAGATTCATTTGATCATTTGACAACAATAGAGAAAGAGAAGAGGAAAAGTAAGGAGAAGAGGGGAAGAACAAGAGAGAAGCTAGGGTTTCCAGAAAATTGAAGAGGTAAGGGGGGAATCCTTATTATTATGGGTTAGTATGATTGGGTCAATGGGTAGAAACATGTTTAGGTTGAAATCCCTAATTTTCATGGTTTTGGAATGGTTAGGTCTTGATGAATATTCTCGATTTGTGATGATTTGATTGTGTTAAAACTGCAAATTAATGTTATATACTTAAAGTATTATATGAGTTATAATTTTCTGAACGTTTGACTTTTTACCGAATCGAAATCGGAGGTCCGGAAGTCCTCCAACGATGAAAAACACAGAAAATTCTGCATTCTGTTTTTGTGTTAACCGGTTACCCACCGAGCGTTAACCGGTTACTTGCTTAAAAATCTGTTGATTTTGTTTTTGTGTTAACCGGTTAGCCACCGAGCGTTAACCGATTACTTGCTTAAAAATCTGTGATTCTGTTTTTATGTTAACCGGTTACCCACCGAGCGTTAACCGGTTGCTTGCTTGAAAATCTTCGCAGGAAATTAATTATGTTTTATGTTAACTGGTTACCCACTGAGCGTTAACCGGTTACTTGCTGTGAAAAATGAAAAATTGAGATTTTACAAGTTGTAATCATCTTGGAATGAAATCTAATTGTGCATACTTGATAATTATTTTGTCCTTATATGATAAAATTGGGAGGTTCCTGGTAAGGGAATGGTACCCCAACCATATATACGGTTCTCCGAGTATATGAGAGTAGCATCTCTAAAAATGAATGAGACTCTTCATATTGATGAAGCAGCATCCCAAACAGCAAAATGAGATTCTCTGTATCATATTGAAACAACATCTTATATGATAGAATTAAGATATTCCGAATAGTGGAATGATACCTTAATTGAATCTAAGACTCTTCGAAGATACTTAGAGCAGTATCTTAGAAGAAATTGGAATGAGACTCTTCATATTGATGAAGCAGCATCTCAAACAGTAAAAAAATGAGGTTCTCTGTATCGAGTCGAAGCAACATCTTATCTGATAGAATTAGGATATTCCAGACCAAAGGAATGATGTATTAATTGAATCTAAGACTCTTCGAGGATACTAAAGCAGCATGTCTAAACAAATTTGGAATGAGACTCTTCATATTGATGAAGCAGCATCTCAAACAGCAAAAAATGAGATTCTCTGTATCGAGTCGAAGCAGTATCTTATCTGATAGAATTAAGATATTCCAGACCAAAGGAATGATGTCTTAATTGAATCTAAGACTCTTCGAGGATACTAGAGCAGAATCTCTAAAAAAATTGGAATGAGACTCTTCATATTGATGAAGCAGCATCTCAAAAAAAAAATGAGATTCTCTGTATCGAGTCGAAGCTGCATCTTATCTGATAGAATTAAGATGCTCTATAACAACCCAATTTTAGTAATGAATTCTTATATTATTATTATTATTATATTTTATTTAATTATTTGGAGTGTTAAGTAATTAATTGGTTGTTAGGTAGTATAATAATTTATTATATTAATTGAATTGGTGTATTAATTAATTATTTAGTTGTTATGAGATATAATTAAATAATTGAATTAATTAACTTGGTGTGCATATTGAGTAGTTTAATTATTTGAATTAAATAGAGACATTTAAATATTAGGTTTTATTGGGCCTAGTAATTAAATTAGATGGATCATGATTTAAGCCCAAATAGAATACTAATATAAATAGTAAGAGGAGAGGGAGAATAAGATTCATTTGATCATTTGACAACAATAGAGAAAGAGAAGAGGAAAAGTAAGGAGAAGAGGGGAAGAACAAGAGAGAAGCTAGGGTTTCCAGAAAATTGAAGAGGTAAGGGGGGAATCCTTATTATTATGGGTTAGTATGATTGGGTCAATGGGTAGAAACATGTTTAGGTTGAAATCCCTAATTTTCATGGTTTTGGAATGGTTAGGTCTTGATGAATATTCTCGATTTGTGATGATTTGATTGTGTTAAAACTGCAAATTAATGTTATATACTTAAAGTATTATATGAGTTATAATTTTCTGAACGTTTGACTTTTTACCGAATCGAAATCGGAGGTCCGGAAGTCCTCCAACGATGAAAAACACAGAAAATTCTGCATTCTGTTTTTGTGTTAACCGGTTACCCACCGAGCGTTAACCGGTTACTTGCTTAAAAATCTGTTGATTTTGTTTTTGTGTTAACCGGTTAGCCACCGAGCGTTAACCGATTACTTGCTTAAAAATCTGTGATTCTGTTTTTATGTTAACCGGTTACCCACCGAGCGTTAACCGGTTGCTTGCTTGAAAATCTTCGCAGGAAATTAATTATGTTTTATGTTAACTGGTTACCCACTGAGCGTTAACCGGTTACTTGCTGTGAAAAATGAAAAATTGAGATTTTACAAGTTGTAATCATCTTGGAATGAAATCTAATTGTGCATACTTGATAATTATTTTGTCCTTATATGATAAAATTGGGAGGTTCCTGGTAAGGGAATGGTACCCCAACCATATATACGGTTCTCCGAGTATATGAGAGTAGCATCTCTAAAAATGAATGAGACTCTTCATATTGATGAAGCAGCATCCCAAACAGCAAAATGAGATTCTCTGTATCATATTGAAACAACATCTTATATGATAGAATTAAGATATTCCGAATAGTGGAATGATACCTTAATTGAATCTAAGACTCTTCGAAGATACTTAGAGCAGTATCTTAGAAGAAATTGGAATGAGACTCTTCATATTGATGAAGCAGCATCTCAAACAGTAAAAAAATGAGGTTCTCTGTATCGAGTCGAAGCAACATCTTATCTGATAGAATTAGGATATTCCAGACCAAAGGAATGATGTATTAATTGAATCTAAGACTCTTCGAGGATACTAAAGCAGCATGTCTAAACAAATTTGGAATGAGACTCTTCATATTGATGAAGCAGCATCTCAAACAGCAAAAAATGAGATTCTCTGTATCGAGTCGAAGCAGTATCTTATCTGATAGAATTAAGATATTCCAGACCAAAGGAATGATGTCTTAATTGAATCTAAGACTCTTCGAGGATACTAGAGCAGAATCTCTAAAAAAATTGGAATGAGACTCTTCATATTGATGAAGCAGCATCTCAAAAAAAAAATGAGATTCTCTGTATCGAGTCGAAGCTGCATCTTATCTGATAGAATTAAGATGCTCTATAACAACCCAATTTTAGTAATGAATTCTTATATTATTATTATTATTATATTTTATTTAATTATTTGGAGTGTTAAGTAATTAATTGGTTGTTAGGTAGTATAATAATTTATTATATTAATTGAATTGGTGTATTAATTAATTATTTAGTTGTTATGAGATATAATTAAATAATTGAATTAATTAACTTGGTGTGCATATTGAGTAGTTTAATTATTTGAATTAAATAGAGACATTTAAATATTAGGTTTTATTGGGCCTAGTAATTAAATTAGATGGATCATGATTTAAGCCCAAATAGAATACTAATATAAATAGTAAGAGGAGAGGGAGAATAAGATTCATTTGATCATTTGACAACAATAGAGAAAGAGAAGAGGAAAAGTAAGGAGAAGAGGGGAAGAACAAGAGAGAAGCTAGGGTTTCCAGAAAATTGAAGAGGTAAGGGGGGAATCCTTATTATTATGGGTTAGTATGATTGGGTCAATGGGTAGAAACATGTTTAGGTTGAAATCCCTAATTTTCATGGTTTTGGAATGGTTAGGTCTTGATGAATATTCTCGATTTGTGATGATTTGATTGTGTTAAAACTGCAAATTAATGTTATATACTTAAAGTATTATATGAGTTATAATTTTCTGAACGTTTGACTTTTTACCGAATCGAAATCGGAGGTCCGGAAGTCCTCCAACGATGAAAAACACAGAAAATTCTGCATTCTGTTTTTGTGTTAACCGGTTACCCACCGAGCGTTAACCGGTTACTTGCTTAAAAATCTGTTGATTTTGTTTTTGTGTTAACCGGTTAGCCACCGAGCGTTAACCGATTACTTGCTTAAAAATCTGTGATTCTGTTTTTATGTTAACCGGTTACCCACCGAGCGTTAACCGGTTTATGTTTTATGTTAACTGGTTACCCACTGAGCGTTAACCGGTTACTTGCTGTGAAAAATGAAAAATTGAGATTTTACAAGTTGTAATCATCTTGGAATGAAATCTAATTGTGCATACTTGATAATTATTTTGTCCTTATATGATAAAATTGGGAGGTTCCTGGTAAGGGAATGGTACCCCAACCATATATACGGTTCTCCGAGTATATGAGAGTAGCATCTCTAAAAATGAATGAGACTCTTCATATTGATGAAGCAGCATCCCAAACAGCAAAATGAGATTCTCTGTATCATATTGAAACAACATCTTATATGATAGAATTAAGATATTCCGAATAGTGGAATGATACCTTAATTGAATCTAAGACTCTTCGAAGATACTTAGAGCAGTATCTTAGAAGAAATTGGAATGAGACTCTTCATATTGATGAAGCAGCATCTCAAACAGTAAAAAAATGAGGTTCTCTGTATCGAGTCGAAGCAACATCTTATCTGATAGAATTAGGATATTCCAGACCAAAGGAATGATGTATTAATTGAATCTAAGACTCTTCGAGGATACTAAAGCAGCATGTCTAAACAAATTTGGAATGAGACTCTTCATATTGATGAAGCAGCATCTCAAACAGCAAAAAATGAGATTCTCTGTATCGAGTCGAAGCAGTATCTTATCTGATAGAATTAAGATATTCCAGACCAAAGGAATGATGTCTTAATTGAATCTAAGACTCTTCGAGGATACTAGAGCAGAATCTCTAAAAAAATTGGAATGAGACTCTTCATATTGATGAAGCAGCATCTCAAAAAAAAAATGAGATTCTCTGTATCGAGTCGAAGCTGCATCTTATCTGATAGAATTAAGATGCTCTATAACAACCCAATTTTAGTAATGAATTCTTATATTATTATTATTATTATATTTTATTTAATTATTTGGAGTGTTAAGTAATTAATTGGTTGTTAGGTAGTATAATAATTTATTATATTAATTGAATTGGTGTATTAATTAATTATTTAGTTGTTATGAGATATAATTAAATAATTGAATTAATTAACTTGGTGTGCATATTGAGTAGTTTAATTATTTGAATTAAATAGAGACATTTAAATATTAGGTTTTATTGGGCCTAGTAATTAAATTAGATGGATCATGATTTAAGCCCAAATAGAATACTAATATAAATAGTAAGAGGAGAGGGAGAATAAGATTCATTTGATCATTTGACAACAATAGAGAAAGAGAAGAGGAAAAGTAAGGAGAAGAGGGGAAGAACAAGAGAGAAGCTAGGGTTTCCAGAAAATTGAAGAGGTAAGGGGGGAATCCTTATTATTATGGGTTAGTATGATTGGGTCAATGGGTAGAAACATGTTTAGGTTGAAATCCCTAATTTTCATGGTTTTGGAATGGTTAGGTCTTGATGAATATTCTCGATTTGTGATGATTTGATTGTGTTAAAACTGCAAATTAATGTTATATACTTAAAGTATTATATGAGTTATAATTTTCTGAACGTTTGACTTTTTACCGAATCGAAATCGGAGGTCCGGAAGTCCTCCAACGATGAAAAACACAGAAAATTCTGCATTCTGTTTTTGTGTTAACCGGTTACCCACCGAGCGTTAACCGGTTACTTGCTTAAAAATCTGTTGATTTTGTTTTTGTGTTAACCGGTTAGCCACCGAGCGTTAACCGATTACTTGCTTAAAAATTGTGATTCTGTTTTTATGTTAACCGGTTACCCACCGAGCGTTAACCGGTTGCTTGCTTGAAAATCTTCGCAGGAAATTAATTATGTTTTATGTTAACTGGTTACCCACTGAGCGTTAACCGGTTACTTGCTGTGAAAAATGAAAAATTGAGATTTTACAAGTTGTAATCATCTTGGAATGAAATCTAATTGTGCATACTTGATAATTATTTTGTCCTTATATGATAAAATTGGGAGGTTCCTGGTAAGGGAATGGTACCCCAACCATATATACGGTTCTCCGAGTATATGAGAGTAGCATCTCTAAAAATGAATGAGACTCTTCATATTGATGAAGCAGCATCCCAAACAGCAAAATGAGATTCTCTGTATCATATTGAAACAACATCTTATATGATAGAATTAAGATATTCCGAATAGTGGAATGATACCTTAATTGAATCTAAGACTCTTCGAAGATACTTAGAGCAGTATCTTAGAAGAAATTGGAATGAGACTCTTCATATTGATGAAGCAGCATCTCAAACAGTAAAAAATGAGGTTCTCTGTATCGAGTCGAAGCAACATCTTATCTGATAGAATTAGGATATTCCAGACCAAAGGAATGATGTATTAATTGAATCTAAGACTCTTCGAGGATACTAAAGCAGCATGTCTAAACAAATTTGGAATGAGACTCTTCATATTGATGAAGCAGCATCTCAAACAGCAAAAAATGAGATTCTCTGTATCGAGTCGAAGCAGTATCTTATCTGATAGAATTAAGATATTCCAGACCAAAGGAATGATGTCTTAATTGAATCTAAGACTCTTCGAGGATACTAGAGCAGAATCTCTAAAAAAATTGGAATGAGACTCTTCATATTGATGAAGCAGCATCTCAAAAAAAAAATGAGATTCTCTGTATCGAGTCGAAGCAGCATCTTATCTGATAGAATTAAGATGCTCTATAACAACCCAATTTTAGTAATGAATTCTTATATTATTTTATTATTATATTTTATTTAATTATTTGGAGTGTTAAGTAATTAATTGGTTGTTAGGTAGTATAATAATTTATTATATTAATTGAATTGGTGTATTAATTAATTATTTAGTTGTTATGAGATATAATTAAATAATTGAATTAATTAACTTGGTGTGCATATTGAGTAGTTTAATTATTTGAATTAAATAGAGACATTTAAATATTAGGTTTTATTGGGCCTAGTAATTAAATTAGATGGATCATGATTTAAGCCCAAATAGAATACTAATATAAATAGTAAGAGGAGAGGGAGAATAAGATTCATTTGATCATTTGACAACAATAGAGAAAGAGAAGAGGAAAAAGTAAGGAGAAGAGGGGAAGAACAAGAGAGAAGCTAGGGTTTCCAGAAAATTGAAGAGGTAAGGGGGGAATCCTTATTATTATGGGTTAGTATGATTGGGTCAATGGGTAGAAACATGTTTAGGTTGAAATCCCTAATTTTCATGGTTTTGGAATGGTTAGGTCTTGATGAATATTCTCGATTTGTGATGATTTGATTGTGTTAAAACTGCAAATTAATGTTATATACTTAAAGTATTATATGAGTTATAATTTTCTGAACGTTTGACTTTTTACCGAATCGAAATCGGAGGTCCGGAAGTCCTCCAACGATGAAAAAACACGAAAATTCTGCATTCTGTTTTTGTGTTAACCGGTTACCCACCGAGCGTTAACCGGTTACTTGCTTAAAAATCTGTTGATTTTGTTTTTGTGTTAACCGGTTAGCCACCGAGCGTTAACCGATTACTTGCTTAAAAATCTGTGATTCTGTTTTTATGTTAACCGGTTACCCACCGAGCGTTAACCGGTTGCTTGCTTGAAAATCTTCGCAGGAAATTAATTATGTTTTATGTTAACTGGTTACCCACTGAGCGTTAACCGGTACTTGCTGTGAAAAATGAAAAATTGAGATTTTACAAGTTGTAATCATCTTGGAATGAAATCTAATTGTGCATACTTGATAATTATTTTGTCCTTATATGATAAAATTGGGAGGTTCCTGGTAAGGGAATGGTACCCCAACCATATATACGGTTCTCCGAGTATATGAGAGTAGCATCTCTAAAAATGAATGAGACTCTTCATATTGATGA
>NW_026113225.1:0-34247 GCF_024323335.1 Lathyrus oleraceus | reverse complement strand
TATAGAAATGATGATGTTAAACCCATGAAATTTGATTGAATTGTGGGAATGATGAAAATGTTGATGTTAAACCCATGAAATTTGATTGAATTGTGGGAATATAGAAATGTGATGTTAAACCCATGAAATTTGATTGAATTGTGGGAATTATAGAAATGATGATGTTTAAACCATGAAATTTTATTGAATTGTCGGAATGATGAAAATGTTGATGTTAAACCCATGAAATTTGATTGAATGTGGGAATGATGAAAATGTTGATGTAAACCCATGAAATTTGATTGAATTGTGGGAATTATAGAATGATGATGTTAAACCCAGAAATTTGATTGAATTGTGGGAATGATGAAAATGTTGATGTTAAACCCATGAAATTTGATTGAATTTGGGAATTATAAAATGATGATGTTAAACCCATGAAATTTGATTGAATTGTGGGAATGATGAAAATGTTGATGTTAAACCCATGAAATTTGATTGAATTGTGGGAATTATAGAAATGATGATGTTAAACCCATGAAATTTGATTGAATTGTGGGAATGATGAAAATGATGATGTTAAACCCATGAAATTTGATTGAATTGGGGAATGATGAAAATGAGATGTTAAACCCATGAAATTTGATTGAATTGTGGGAATGATGAAAATGTTGATGTTAAACCCATGAAATTTGATTGAATTGTGGGAATTATGAGAAATGATGATGTTAAACCATGAAATTTGATTGAATTGTGGGAATGATGAAATGTGATGTTAAACCCATGAAATTTGATTGAATTGTGGGAATTAAGAAATGATGTGTTAAACCCATGAATTTGATTGAATTGTGGAATGATGAAAATGTTGATGTTAACCATGAAATTTGATTGAATGTGGGAATGATGAAAATGTTGATGTTAAACCCATGAAATTTTGATTGAATTGTGGGAATTATAGAAATGATGATGTTAAACCCATGAAATTTGATTGAATTGTGGGAATGATGAAAATGTTGATGTTAAACCCATGAAATTTGATTGAATTTGGGAATTATAAAAATGATGATGTTAACCCATGAAATTTGATTGAATTGTGGGAATGATGAAAATGTTGATGTTAAACCCATGAAATTTGATTGAATTGTGGGAATTATAGAAATGATGATGTTAAACCCATGAAATTTGATTGAATTGTGGGAATGATGAAAAGTTGATGTTAAACCATGAAATTTGATTGAATTGTGGGAATTATAGAAATAATGATGTTAAACCCATGAAATTTGATTGAATTGTGGGAATGATGAAAATGTTGATGTTAAACCATGAAATTTGATTGAATTGTGGGAATTATAGAAATGATGATGTTAAACCCATGAAATTTGATTGAATTGTGGGAATGATGAAAAATTGATGTTAAACCATGAAATTTGATTGAATTGTGGGAATGATGAAAATGTTGATGTTAAACCCATGAAATTTGATTGAATTGTGGGAATTATAGAAATGATGATGTTAAACCCATGAAATTTGATTGAATTGTGGGAATGATGAAATGATGATGTTAAACCCATGAAATTTGATTGAATTGTGGGAATATAAAATGATGATGTTAAACCCATGAAATTTGATTGAATTGTCGGAATGATGAAAATGTTGATGTTAAACCCATGAAATTTGATTGAATTGTGGGAATTATAGAAATGATGATGTTAAACCCATGAAATTTGATTGAATTGTGGGAATGATGAAAATGTGATGTTAAACCCATGAAATTTGATTGAATTGTGGGAATTATAGAAATGATGATGTTAAACCCATGAATTTGATTGAATTGTGGGAATGATGAAAATGATGATGTTAACCCATGAAATTTGATTGAATTTGGGAATTATAAAAATGATGATGTTAAACCCATGAAATTTGATTGAATTGTGGGAATGATGAAAATGTTGATGTTAAACCCATGAAATTTGATTGAATTGTGGGAATTAAAGAAATGATGATGTTAAACCCATGAAATTTGATTGAATTGTGGGAATGATGAAAATGATGATGTAAACCCATGAAATTTGATTGAAATTTGGGAATGATGAAAATGATGATGTTAAACCCATGAAATTTGATTGAATTGTGGGAATGATGAAATGTTGATGTTAAACCATGAAATTTGATTGAATTGTGGGATTATAGAAATGATGATGTTAAACCCATGAAATTTGATTGAATTGTGGGAATGAATGAAGAAAATGTTGATGTTAAACCCATGAAATTTGATTGAATTGTGGGAATGATAGAAATGATGATGTTAAACCCATGAAATTTGATTGAATTGTGGGAATGATGAAAATGTTGATGTTAAACCATGAAATTTGATTGAATTGTGGGAATTATAGAAATGATGATGTTAAACCCATGAAATTTGATTGAATTGTGGGAATGATGAAAATGATGATGTTAAACCCATGAAATTTGATTGAATTTGGGAATTATAAAATGATGATGTTAAACCCATGAAATTTGATTGAATTGTGGGAATGATGAAAATGTTGATGTTAAACCCATGAAATTTGATTGAATTTGGGGAATTATAGAATAATGATGTTAAACCCATGAAATTTGATTGAATTGTGGGAATGATGAAAATGTTGATGTTAAACCCATGAAATTTGATTGAATTGTGGGAATGATGAAAATGATGATGTTAAACCCATGAAATTTGATTGAATTGTGGGAATGATGAAATGGTGTTAAACCATGAAATTTGATTGAATTGTGGGAATATAGAAATGATGATGTTAAACCCATGAAATTTGATTGAATTGTGGGAATGATGAAAATGTTGATGTTAAACCCATGAAATTTGATTGAATTGTGGGAATGATAGAAATGATGATGTTAAACCCATGAAATTTGATTGAATTGTGGGAATGATGAAAATGTGATGTTAAACCCATGAAATTTGATTGAATGTGGGAATGATGAAAATGTTGATGTTAAACCCATGAAATTTGATTGAATTGTGGGAATTATAGAAATGATGATGTTAAACCCATGAAATTTGATTGAATTGTGGGAATGATGAAAATGATGATGTTAAACCCATGAAATTTGATTGAATTGTGGGAATTATAAAAATGATGATGTTAAACCCATGAAATTTGATTGAATTGTGGGAATGATGAAAATGTTGATGTTAAACCCATGAAATTTGATTGAATTGTGGGAATTATAGAAATGATGATGTTAAACCCATGAAATTTGATTGAATTGTGGGAATGATGAAAATGTTGATGTTAAACCCATGAAATTTGATTGAATTGTGGGAATTATAGAAATGATGATGTTAAACCCATGAAATTTGATTGAATTGTGGGAATGATGAAAATGATGATGTTAAACCCATGAAATTTGATTGAATTTGGGAATTATAAAATGATGATGTTAAACCATGAAATTTGATTGAATTGTGGGAATGATGAAAATGTTGATGTTAAACCCATGAAATTTGATTGAATTGTGGGAATTATGAAATGATGATGTTAAACCCATGAAATTTGATTGAATTGTGGGAATGATGAAAAAATGATGTTAAACCCATGAAATTTGATTGAATTGTGGGAATGATGAAAATGATGATGTTAAACCCATGAAATTTGATTGAATTGTGGGAATGATGAAATGTTGATGTTAAACCATGAAATTTGATTGAATTGTGGGAATTATAGAAATGATGATGTTAAACCATGAAATTTGATTGAATTGTGGGAATGATGAAAATGTTGATGTTAAACCCATGAAATTTGATTGAATTGTGGGAATTATAGAAATGATGATGTTAAACCCATGAAATTTGATTGAATTGTGGGAATGATGAAAATGTTGATGTTAAACCCATGAAATTTGATTGAATTGTGGGAATTAAGAAATGATGATGTTAACCCATGAAATTTGATTGAATTGTGGGAATGATGAAAATGATGATGTTAAACCCATGAAATTTGATTGAATTGTGGGAATGATGAAAATGATGATGTTAAACCCATGAAATTTGATTGAATTGTGGGAATGATGAAAATGTTGATGTTAAACCCATGAAATTTGATTGAATTGTGGGAATTATAGAAATGATGATGTTAAACCCATGAAATTTGATTGAATTGTGGGAATGATGAAAATGTTGATGTTAAACCCATGAAATTTGATTGAATTGTGGGAATATAGAAATGATGATGTTAAACCCATGAAATTTGATTGAATTGTGGGAATGATGAAAATGTTGATGTTAAACCCATGAAATTTGATTGAATGTGGGAATGATGAAAATGTTGATGTTAAACCCATGAAATTTGATTGAATTGTGGGAATTATAGAAATGATGATGTTAAACCCATGAAATTTGATTGAATTGTGGGAATGATGAAAATGATGATGTTAAACCATGAAATTTGATTGAATTGTGGGAATTATAAAATGATGATGTTAAACCCATGAAATTTGATTGAATTGTGGGAATGATGAAATGTGTGATGTTAAACCCATGAAATTTGATTGAATTGTGGGAATTATAGAAATGATGATGTTAAACCCATGAAATTTGATTGAATTGTGGGAATGATGAAAATGTGATGTTAAACCCATGAAATTTGATTGAATTGTGGGAATTATAGAAATGATGATGTTAAACCCATGAAATTTGATTGAATTGTGGGAATGATGAAAATGATGATGTTAAACCCATGAAATTTGATTGAATTTGGGAATTATAAAAATGATGATGTTAAAACCATGAAATTTGATTGAATTGTGGGAATGATGAAAATGTTGATGTTAAACCCATGAAATTTGATTGAATTGTGGGAATTATAGAAATATGATGTTAAACCCATGAAATTTGATTGAATTGTGGGAATGATGAAAATGATGATGTTAAACCCATGAAATTTGATTGAATTGTGGGAATGATGAAAATGATGATGTTAAACCCATGAAATTTGATTGAATTGTGGGAATGATGAAAATGTTGATGTTAAACCCATGAAATTTGATTGAATTGTGGGAATTATAGAAATGATGATGTTAAACCCATGAAATTTGATTGAATTGTGGGAATGATGAAAATGTTGATGTTAAACCCATGAAATTTGATTGAATTGTGGGAATTATAGAAATGATGATGTTAAACCCATGAAATTTGATTGAATTGTGGGAATGATGAAAATGTTGATGTTAAACCCATGAAATTTGATTGAATTGTGGGAATTATAGAAATGATGATGTTAAACCCATGAAATTTGATTGAATTGTGGGAATGATGAAAATGATGATGTTAAACCCATGAAATTTGATTGAATTGTGGGAATGATGAAAATGATGATGTTAAACCCATGAAATTTGATTGAATTGTGGGAATGATGGAAATGTTGATGTTAAACCCATGAAATTTGATTGAATTGTGGGAATTATAGAAATGATGATGTTAAACCCATGAAATTTGATTGAATTGTGGGAATGATGAAAATGTTGATGTTAAACCCATGAAATTTGATT
Source organism: Lathyrus oleraceus (assembly GCF_024323335.1). Classification (NCBI taxonomy): domain Eukaryota; kingdom Viridiplantae; phylum Streptophyta; class Magnoliopsida; order Fabales; family Fabaceae; genus Lathyrus; species Lathyrus oleraceus. The sequence continues at coordinate 28,721 of NW_026113225.1, read as the reverse complement.
GAATTGTGGGAATTATAGAAATGATGATGTTAAACCCATGAAATTTGATTGAATTGTGGGAATGATGAAAATGTTGATGTTAAACCCATGAAATTTGATTGAATTGTGGGAATGATGAAAATGTTGATGTTAAACCCATGAAATTTGATTGAATTGTGGGAATTATAGAAATGATGATGTTAAACCCATGAAATTTGATTGAATTGTGGGAATGATGAAAATGATGATGTTAAACCCATGAAATTTGATTGAATTGTGGGAATTATAAAAATGATGATGTTAAACCCATGAAATTTGATTGAATTGTGGGAATGATGAAAATGTTGATGTTAAACCCATGAAATTTGATTGAATTGTGGGAATTATAGAAATGATGATGTTAAACCCATGAAATTTGATTGAATTGTGGGAATGATGAAAATGTTGATGTTAAACCCATGAAATTTGATTGAATTGTGGGAATTATAGAAATGATGATGTTAAACCCATGAAATTTGATTGAATTGTGGGAATGATGAAAATGATGATGTTAAACCCATGAAATTTGATTGAATTTGGGAATTATAAAAATGATGATGTTAAACCCATGAAATTTGATTGAATTGTGGGAATGATGAAAATGTTGATGTTAAACCCATGAAATTTGATTGAATTGTGGGAATTATAGAAATGATGATGTTAAACCCATGAAATTTGATTGAATTGTGGGAATGATGAAAATGATGATGTTAAACCCATGAAATTTGATTGAATTGTGGGAATGATGAAAATGATGATGTTAAACCCATGAAATTTGATTGAATTGTGGGAATGATGAAATGTTGATGTTAAACCCATGAAATTTGATTGAATTGTGGGAATTATAGAAATGATGATGTTAAACCCATGAAATTTGATTGAATTGTGGGAATGATGAAAATGTTGATGTTAAACCCATGAAATTTGATTGAATTGTGGGAATTATAGAAATGATGATGTTAAACCCATGAAATTTGATTGAATTGTGGGAATGATGAAAATGTTGATGTTAAACCCATGAAATTTGATTGAATTGTGGGAATGATGAAAATGTTGATGTTAAACCCATGAAATTTGATTGAATTGTGGGAATTATAGAAATGATGATGTTAAACCCATGAAATTTGATTGAATTGTGGGAATGATGAAAATGATGATGTTAAACCCATGAAATTTGATTGAATTTGGGAATTATAAAAATGATGATGTTAAACCCATGAAATTTGATTGAATTGTGGGAATGATGAAAATGTTGATGTTAAACCCATGAAATTTGATTGAATTGTGGGAATTATAGAAATGATGATGTTAAACCCATGAAATTTGATTGAATTGTGGGAATGATGAAAATGTTGATGTTAAACCCATGAAATTTGATTGAATTGTGGGAATTATAGAAATGATGATGTTAAACCCATGAAATTTGATTGAATTGTGGGAATGATGAAAATGTTGATGTTAAACCCATGAAATTTGATTGAATTGTGGGAATTATAGAAATGATGATGTTAAACCCATGAAATTTGATTGAATTGTGGGAATGATGAAAATGATGATGTTAAACCCATGAAATTTGATTGAATTGTGGGAATGATGAAAATGTTGATGTTAAACCCATGAAATTTGATTGAATTGTGGGAATTATAGAAATGATGATGTTAAACCCATGAAATTTGATTGAATTGTGGGAATGATGAAAATGTTGATGTTAAACCCATGAAATTTGATTGAATTGTGGGAATTATAGAAATGATGATGTTAAACCCATGAAATTTGATTGAATTGTGGGAATGATGAAAATGTTGATGTTAAACCCATGAAATTTGATTGAATTGTGGGAATTATAGAAATGATGATGTTAAACCCATGAAATTTGATTGAATTGTGGGAATGATGAAAATGTTGATGTTAAACCCATGAAATTTGATTGAATTGTGGGAATTATAGAAATGATGATGTTAAACCCATGAAATTTGATTGAATTGTGGGAATGATGAAAATGTTGATGTTAAACCCATGAAATTTGATTGAATTGTGGGAATTATAGAAATGATGATGTTAAACCCATGAAATTTGATTGAATTGTGGGAATGATGAAAATGTTGATGTTAAACCCATGAAATTTGATTGAATTGTGGGAATTATAGAAATGATGATGTTAAACCCATGAAATTTGATTGAATTGTGGGAATGATGAAAATGATGATGTTAAACCCATGAAATTTGATTGAATTGTGGGAATGATGAAATGATGATGTTAAACCCATGAAATTTGATTGAATTGTGGGAATGATGAAAATGTTGATGTTAAACCCATGAAATTTGATTGAATTGTGGGAATTATAGAAATGATGATGTTAAACCCATGAAATTTGATTGAATTGTGGGAATGATGAAAATGATGATGTTAAACCCATGAAATTTGATTGAATTTGGGAATTATAAAAATGATGATGTTAAACCCATGAAATTTGATTGAATTGTGGGAATGATGAAAATGTTGATGTTAAACCCATGAAATTTGATTGAATTGTGGGAATTATAGAAATGATGATGTTAAACCCATGAAATTTGATTGAATTGTGGGAATGATGAAAATGTTGATGTTAAACCCATGAAATTTGATTGAATTGTGGGAATTATAGAAATGATGATGTTAAACCCATGAAATTTGATTGAATTGTGGGAATGATGAAAATGTTGATGTTAAACCCATGAAATTTGATTGAATTGTGGGAATTATAGAAATGATGATGTTAAACCCATGAAATTTGATTGAATTGTGGGAATGATGAAAATGATGATGTTAAACCCATGAAATTTGATTGAATTGTGGGAATGATGAAAATGTTGATGTTAAACCCATGAAATTTGATTGAATTGTGGGAATTATAGAAATGATGATGTTAAACCCATGAAATTTGATTGAATTGTGGGAATGATGAAAATGTTGATGTTAAACCCATGAAATTTGATTGAATTGTGGGAATTATAGAAATGATGATGTTAAACCCATGAAATTTGATTGAATTGTGGGAATGATGAAAATGTTGATGTTAAACCCATGAAATTTGATTGAATTGTGGGAATTATAGAAATGATGATGTTAAACCCATGAAATTTGATTGAATTGTGGGAATGATGAAAATGTTGATGTTAAACCCATGAAATTTGATTGAATTGTGGGAATTATAGAAATGATGATGTTAAACCCATGAAATTTGATTGAATTGTGGGAATGATGAAAATGATGATGTTAAACCCATGAAATTTGATTGAATTGTGGGAATGATGAAAATGATGATGTTAAACCCATGAAATTTGATTGAATTGTGGGAATGATGAAATGTTGATGTTAAACCCATGAAATTTGATTGAATTGTGGGAATTATAGAAATGATGATGTTAAACCCATGAAATTTGATTGAATTGTGGGAATGATGAAAATGTTGATGTTAAACCCATGAAATTTGATTGAATTGTGGGAATTATAGAAATGATGATGTTAAACCCATGAAATTTGATTGAATTGTGGGAATGATGAAAATGTTGATGTTAAACCCATGAAATTTGATTGAATTGTGGGAATGATGAAAATGTTGATGTTAAACCCATGAAATTTGATTGAATTGTGGGAATTATAGAAATGATGATGTTAAACCCATGAAATTTGATTGAATTGTGGGAATGATGAAATGATGATGTTAAACCCATGAAATTTGATTGAATTGTGGGAATGATGAAAATGATGATGTTAAACCCATGAAATTTGATTGAATTGTGGGAATGATGAAAATGATGATGTTAAACCCATGAAATTTGATTGAATTGTGGGAATGATGGAAATGTTGATGTTAAACCCATGAAATTTGATTGAATTGTGGGAATTATAGAAATGATGATGTTAAACCCATGAAATTTGATTGAATTGTGGGAATGATGAAAATGTTGATGTTAAACCCATGAAATTTGATTGAATTGTGGGAATTATAGAAATGATGATGTTAAACCCATGAAATTTGATTGAATTGTGGGAATGATGAAAATGATGATGTTAAACCCATGAAATTTGATTGAATTTGGGAATTATAAAAATGATGATGTTAAACCCATGAAATTTGATTGAATTGTGGGAATGATGAAAATGATGATGTTAAACCCATGAAATTTGATTGAATTGTGGGAATGATGAAAATGATGATGTTAAACCCATGAAATTTGATTGAATTGTGGGAATGATGAAATGTTGATGTTAAACCCATGAAATTTGATTGAATTGTGGGAATTATAGAAATGATGATGTTAAACCCATGAAATTTGATTGAATTGTGGGAATGATGAAAATGTTGATGTTAAACCCATGAAATTTGATTGAATTGTGGGAATTATAGAAATGATGATGTTAAACCCATGAAATTTGATTGAATTGTGGGAATGATGAAAATGTTGATGTTAAACCCATGAAATTTGATTGAATTGTGGGAATGATGAAAATGTTGATGTTAAACCCATGAAATTTGATTGAATTGTGGGAATATAGAAATGATGATGTTAAACCCATGAAATTTGATTGAATTGTGGGAATGATGAAAATGATGATGTTAAACCCATGAAATTTGATTGAATTTGGGAATTATGAAAATGATGATGTTAAACCCATGAAATTTGATTGAATTGTGGGAATGATGAAAATGTTGATGTTAAACCCATGAAATTTGATTGAATTGTGGGAATTATAGAAATGATGATGTTAAACCCATGAAATTTGATTGAATTGTGGGAATGATGAAAATGTTGATGTTAAACCCATGAAATTTGATTGAATTGTGGGAATTATAGAAATGATGATGTTAAACCCATGAAATTTGATTGAATTGTGGGAATGATGAAAATGATGATGTTAAACCCATGAAATTTGATTGAATTGTGGGAATTATAAAAATGATGATGTTAAACCCATGAAATTTGATTGAATTGTGGGAATGATGAAAATGTTGATGTTAAACCCATGAAATTTGATTGAATTGTGGGAATTATGAAATGATGATGTTAAACCCATGAAATTTGATTGAATTGTGGGAATGATGAAAATGATGATGTTAAACCCATGAAATTTGATTGAATTGTGGGAATGATGAAAATGATGATGTTAAACCCATGAAATTTGATTGAATTGTGGGAATGATGGAAATGTTGATGTTAAACCCATGAAATTTGATTGAATTGTGGGAATTATAGAAATGATGATGTTAAACCCATGAAATTTGATTGAATTGTGGGAATGATGAAAATGTTGATGTTAAACCCATGAAATTTGATTGAATTGTGGGAATTATAGAAATGATGATGTTAAACCCATGAAATTTGATTGAATTGTGGGAATTATAGAAATGATGATGTTAAACCCATGAAATTTGATTGAATTGTGGGAATGATGAAAATGTTGATGTTAAACCCATGAAATTTGATTGAATTGTGGGAATGATGAAAATGTTGATGTTAAACCCATGAAATTTGATTGAATTGTGGGAATGATAGAAATGATGATGTTAAACCCATGAAATTTGATTGAATTGTGGGAATGATGAAAATGATGATGTTAAACCCATGAAATTTGATTGAATTTGGGAATTATAAAATGATGATGTTAAACCCATGAAATTTGATTGAATTGTGGGAATGATGAAAATGTTGATGTTAAACCCATGAAATTTGATTGAATTGTGGGAATTATAGAAATGATGATGTTAAACCCATGAAATTTGATTGAATTGTGGGAATGATGAAAATGTTGATGTTAAACCCATGAAATTTGATTGAATTGTGGGAATTATAGAAATGATGATGTTAAACCCATGAAATTTGATTGAATTGTGGGAATGATGAAAATGATGATGTTAAACCCATGAAATTTGATTGAATTTGGGAATTATAAAATGATGATGTTAAACCCATGAAATTTGATTGAATTGTGGGAATGATGAAAATGTTGATGTTAAACCCATGAAATTTGATTGAATTGTGGGAATTATGAAATAATGATGTTAAACCCATGAAATTTGATTGAATTGTGGAATGATGAAAATGATGATGTTAAACCCATGAAATTTGATTGAAATGTGGGAATGATGAAAATGATGATGTTAAACCCATGAAATTTGATTGAATTGTGGGAATGATGGAAATGTTGATGTTAAACCCATGAAATTTGATTGAATTGTGGGAATTATAGAAATGATGATGTTAAACCCATGAAATTTGATTGAATTGTGGGAATGAAGAAAATGTTGATGTTAAACCCATGAAATTTGATTGAATTGTGGGAATTATAGAAATGATGATGTTAAACCCATGAAATTTGATTGAATTGTGGGAATGATGAAAATGTTGATGTTAAACCCATGAAATTTGATTGAATTGTGGGAATTATAGAAATGATGATGTTAAACCCATGAAATTTGATTGAATTGTGGGAATGATGAAAATGATGATGTTAAACCCATGAAATTTGATTGAATTTGGGAATTATAAAAATGATGATGCTAAACGCATGAAATTTGATTGAATTGTGGGAATGATGAAAATGTTGATGTTAAACCCATGAAATTTGATTGAATTGTGGGAATTATAGAAATGATGATGTTAAACCCATGAAATTTGATTGAATTGTGGGAATGATGAAAATTTGATGTTAAACCCATGAAATTTGATTGAATTGTGGGAATTATAGAAATGATGATGTTAAACCCATGAAATTTGATTGAATTGTGGGAATGATGAAAATGTTGATGTTAAACCCATGAAATTTGATTGAATTGTGGGAATTATAGAAATGATGATGTTAAACCCATGAAATTTGATTGAATTGTGGGAATGATGAAAATAATGATGTTAAACCCATGAAATTTGATTGAATTGTGGGAATGATGAAAATGTTGATGTTAAACCCATGAAATTTGATTGAATTGTGGGAATTATAGAAATGATGATGTTAAACCCATGAAATTTGATTGAATTGTGGGAATGATGAAAATGTTGATGTTAAACCCATGAAATTTGATTGAATTGTGGGAATTATAGAAATGATGATGTTAAACCCATGAAATTTGATTGAATTGTGGGAATGATGAAAATGTTGATGTTAAACCCATGAAATTTGATTGAATTGTGGGAATTATAGAAATGATGATGTTAAACCCATGAAATTTGATTGAATTGTCGGAATGATGAAAATGTTGATGTTAAACCCATGAAATTTGATTGAATTGTGGGAATTATAGAAATGTTGATGTTAAACCCATGAAATTTGATTGAATTGTGGGAATGATGAAAATGTTGATGTTAAACCCATGAAATTTGATTGAATTGTGGGAATTATAGAAATGATGATGTTAAACCCATGAAATTTGATTGAATTGTGGGAATGATGAAAATGATGATGTTAAACCCATGAAATTTGATTGAATTTGGGAATTATAAAAATGATGATTAAACCCATGAAATTTGATTGAATTGTGGGAATGATGAAAATGTTGATGTTAAACCCATGAAATTTGATTGAATTGTGGGAATTATAGAAATGATGATGTTAAACCCATGAAATTTGATTGAAATGTGGGAATGATGAAAATGTTGATGTTAAACCCATGAAATTTGATTGAATTGTGGGAATTATAGAAATAATGATGTTAAACCCATGAAATTTGATTGAATTGTGGGAATGATGAAAATAATGATGTTAAACCCATGAAATTTGATTGAAATGTGGGAATGATGAAAATGATGATGTTAAACCCATGAAATTTGATTGAATTGTGGGAATGATGGAAATGTTGATGTTAAACCCATGAAATTTGATTGAATTGTGGGAAATATAGAAATGATGATGTTAAACCCATGAAATTTGATTGAATTGTGGGAATGATGAAAATGTTGATGTTAAACCCATGAAATTTGATTGAATTGTGGGAATTATAGAAATGATGATGTTAAACCCATGAAATTTGATTGAATTGTGGGAATGATGAAAATGTTGATGTTAAACCCATGAAATTTGATTGAATTGTGGGAATTATAGAAATAATGATGTTAAACCCATGAAATTTGATTGAATTGTGGCAATGATGAAAATAATGATGTTAAACCCATGAAATTTGATTGAAATGTGGGAATGATGAAAATGATGATGTTAAACCCAGGAAATTTGATTGAATTGTGGGAATGATGGAAATGTTGATGTTAAACCCATGAAATTTGATTGAATTGTGGGAATTATAGAAATGATGATGTTAAACCCATGAAATTTGATTGAATTGTGGGAATGAAGAAAATGTTGATGTTCAACCCATGAAATTTGATTGAATTGTGAGAATTATAGAAATGATGATGTTAAACCCATTAAATTTTATTGAATTGTCGGAATGATGAAAATGTTGATGTTAAACCCATGAAATTTGATTGAATTATGGGAATGATGAAAATGTTGATGTTAAACCCATGAAATTTGATTGAATTGTGGGAATTATAGAAATGATGATGTTAAACCCATGAAATTTGATTGAATTATAGGAATGAAGAAAATGTTGATGTTATACCCATGAAATTTGATTGAATTATGGGAATGAAGAAAATGTTGATGTTAAACCCATGAAATTTGATTGAATTATGGGAATGAAGAAAATGTTGATGTTAAACCCATGAAATTTGATTGAATTGTGGGAATTATAGAAATGATGATGTTAAACCCATTAAAAATTTGATTGAATTGTGGGAATGATGAAAATGTTGATGTTAAACCCATGAAATTTGATTGAATTGTGGGAATTATAGAAATGATGATGTTAAACCCATGAAATTTGATTGAATTGTGGGAATGATGAAAATGATGATGTTAAACCCATGAAATTTGATTGAATTTGGGAATTATAGAAATGATGATGCTAAACGCATGATATTTGATTGAATTGTGGGAATGATGAAAATGATGATGTTAAACCCATGAAATTTGATTGAATTTGGGAATTATAAAAATGATGATGCTAAACGCATGAAATTTGATTGAATTGTGGGAATGATGAAAATGTTAATGTTAAACCCATGAAATTTGATTGAATTGTGGGAATTATAGAAATAATGATGTTAAACCCATGAAATTTGATTGAATTGTGGCAATGATGAAAATAATGATGTTAAACCCATGAAATTTGATTGAAATGTGGGAATGATGAAAATGATGATGTTAAACCCATGAAATTTGATTGAATTGTGGGAATGATGGAAATGTTGTTGTTAAACCCATGAAATTTGATTGAATTGTGGGAATTATAGAAATGATGATGTTAAACCCATGAAATTTGATTGAATTGTGGGAATGAAGAAAATGTTGATGTTAAACCCATGAAATTTGATTGAATTGTGGGAATTATAGAAATGATGATGTTAAACCCATGAAATTTTATTGAATTGTCGGAATGATGAAAATGTTGATGTTAAACCCATGAAATTTGATTGAATTATGGGAATGATGAAAATGTTGATGTTAAACCCATGAAATTTGATTGAATTGTGGGAATTATAGAAATGATGATGTTAAACCCATGAAATTTGATTGAATTGTGGGAATTATAGAAATGATGATGTTAAACCCATGAAATTTGATTGAATTGTGGGAATGAAGAAAATGTTGATGTTAAACCCATGAAATTTGATTGAATTGTGAGAATTATAGAAATGATGATGTTAAACCCATGAAATTTTATTGAATTGTCGGAATGATGAAAATGTTGATGTTAAACGCATGAAATTTGATTGAATTATGGGAATGATGAAAATGTTGATGTTAAACCCATGAAATTTGATTGAATTGTGGGAATTATAGAAATGATGATGTCAAACCCATGAAATTTGATTGAATTGTGGGAATGATGAAAATGATGATGTTAAACCCATGAAATTTGATTGAATTTGGGAATTATAAAAATGATGATGCTAAACGCATGAAATTTGATTGAATTGTGGGAATGATGAAAATGTTGATGTTAAACCCATGAAATTTGATTGAATTGTGGGAATTATAGAAATGATGATGTTAAACCCACGAAATTTGATTGAATTGTGGGAATGATGAAAATGTTGATGTTAAACCCATGAAATTTGATTGGATTGTGGGAATTATAGAAATAATGATGTTAAACCCATGAAATTTGATTGAATTGTGGGAATGATGAAAATGTTGATGTTAAACCCATGAAATTTGATTGAATTGTGGGAGTTATAGAAATGATGATATTAAACCCATGAAGTTTGATTGAATTCTGGGAATGATGAAAATAATGATGTTAAACCCATGAAATTTGATTGAATTGTCGGAATGATGAAAATGTTGATGTTAAACCCATGAAATTTGATTGAATTGTGGGAATTATAGAAATGATGATGTTAAACCCATGAAATTTGATTGAATTGTGGGAATGATGAAAATGTTGATGTTAAACCCATGAAATTTGATTGAATTGTGGGAATTATAGAAATGATGATGTTACACCCATGAAATTTTATTGAATTGTGGGAATGATGAAAATGTTGATGTTAAACCCATGAAATTTGATTGATTTGTGGGAATTATAGAAATGATGATGTTACATGTAACACCCCGATAATAATAAAATAATTATTTAAATTGAGTTAATAATTTACTTATTAATTTAATTAAATAATTGGAAATTTTATTATTATTATTTTGGATTATTATTATTATTTGGAAAATATATATATGTTGGAAATAAGAGAAAGAATCCCATTTGGTAAAAAGAAAGTTTCACGTGAAAACAGAGAAACGATCGCGAAAGAGGAAAAGGGCAAAAAGACAAAGCAAGGGCTGAAGGTTGAAGAGAGAAAAGCTTGGAGCTCAAAGATTTGCCGGATTAATCAGGTAAGGGGGGTTTATCGTCGATTAATGGGTATTATGGGATAATATGTGATGGGTAGTGATAAGCCGATAATTTGACCCTAATTGGGATTGTTGATGCTGAAGAATTGAATTGGATAAATTGTATTTAGACTGTAATTGAATCTGTGTTTGGGTTAGTTGTGAAATTCCGAACGTATAGCTTTCTACGGAATCGGAATCGGAGGTCCGGAAGTCCTCCAACGGCGGAAAATACGGAGAATTCTGCATTCTGCCTTGTGTTAGCGCAGGAACTGCTGTTTTGTCTGCGTTAACCGGTTAACCCAGGGCGTTAACCGGTTAACACAGTTGCGAATTGTGAAATTGGTGTTGTTTTGCCTGCGTTAACCGGTTAACCCAGGGCGTTAACCGGTTAACACTGTTAAGTTTTGGGCAGTGAGCGTGTTTTGCCTGCGTTAACCGGTTAACCCAGGGCGTTAACCGGTTAACACTGTTGCAGAGTGGAAAAATTGGCTTTTTTATGTTGTGTACATAATTGAGAGTTGGCCTATGTTGGCGTATGATGTAATAGGGATTATTTCCCGCTGTTTTGAGCAGTATAGGTATTAGTAGAGTGTGCTAATACTGTGTTTAATTGATTGACATGATAATGATGTGTTGATACATGTGTTGATGATGTATGATGATATGCATAATGCTATGAATGTATATATTATGCATGTATTTGTGAATGGACTGTTGTATGGCTTAGAGTGTGAGCATATGTCCATTGTGAATTGTTGTTGATGCTGCATTGCTAGATGATTAGCGTGCATAGCATAGCCTTCGGGGCTGTAGCTAATTCCCATGGTGAGGAATTAGTGAGTGAACCATTGTGGGTTTGTTGTTGATGTTTGCATGCTAGATGATTAGTGTGCATAGTCTAGCCTTCGGGGCTGTAGCTAATTCCCATGGTGAGGAATTAGTGAGTGAGTCACTAGGTCTCAAATGAGTGGGGCTAGTGAGCTTAGTAGCCGTATCTGGAGGGATCGGTGAGCTTGAACTATATGTTCAAGAATAGTCGGTACCGCATGTGTGGAGTCTCATTGCATAATGTATGTAGGGCGTATAATATGAATGGATGTATTCCAATATTATACGTGTGTTTGTGTTGTTATGGAGTATGATTTGAGATTATACTTGTGCTTTATATTGGTGTTGAGTATGATGTTGAGCTGATGTGCTGTTACTGATTGTATGTTGCGATTAGGGTGATTAATGTGTTAAATTACTTAACATGACATTATATTCTATAATGCTTATTATATTGATTGAGGAACTCACCCTTACAACTATTTTTCAGGTAACGAGAAATGAGTTGAGTAGAAGCGAATGCTTGGAGTCTAGTGTAGTCTCCTTAGTGGGTCGTGCTCTGATAGATGTAACATCGGGATGGGATGTTTTATGTTGTTGAATAATTTACATGTGAATGTTACATGTTTTACATGATTGAGGAGATCTCTATCCGCTGCGTTTTGTGCAAATGTTTATGTTTTGAATTAATAAAAGAGCATGACCGTTATATGGTTGAATGGTGTGAATATTATGTGTGACACCCTTGAATGGCATAATTACTCTGATTATTATATGTTTATTATTTTTAATTAAATATTTGGGGTATTTTAGAAGGGTGTTACATTAGTGGTATCAGAGCATAGTCGGTCGAGTCGAGTCGTAATTATTCTGTTTCCCCTGTACGGTATAGGTGTTGTGTAACCCTATCAGTACTCATTGTTTTAGTTTGTTTGGGTTTTCAGAATAGAGATGGCTGGAAGAGGTAGAGATGATGCTGCGATTGCTGAGGCTCTGGGTATGCTAGCTGGAGTACTTGGAGGGAATCCGAATGTTGTGGGAATGGGAGCTGCTCGTCAACTGAGTGAGTTCCAGAAGAACAATCCTCCAATGTTCAAGGGAGCATACGATCCAGATGGTGCTCAGAAGTGGTTGAAGGAGATCGAGAGGATCTTCCGAGTGACTGAGTGTGCCGATAACCAGAAGGTCAGGTTCGGTACGCATATGCTGTCAGAAGAAGCTGATGATTGGTGGGTTGCTACCCGCACTGAGTTGGAAACTGCTGGGAATGCTGAGATCACTTGGGCTGTGTTCAGAGAGAGATTCCTGAGGAAGTACTTTCCAGAGGATGTCAGAGGAAAGAAAGAGATAGAGTTTTTGGAATTGAAGCAGGGTAACAGGTCTGTTACTGAGTATGCTGCTAAGTTCACAGAGCTGTCGAAGTATTACACTCCCTATAATGAGGCTGCTGGAGAATTTTCGAAATGTGTGAAGTTTGAGAACGGGTTGCGTCCCGAGATCAAACAGGCTATTGGATATCAGCGGATCAGAGTGTTTTCTGACTTGGTTGACTGTTGCAGGATTTTTGAACAGGATTCCAAAGCCAGAGCAGAGAGCTATCAGCAAAGGGTTGATAGGAAAGGCAAGAATCAGAATGATCGTGGAAAACCGTATGCAGCTGGCAAAGGTTTCCAGAAGCAGAGTGGGATGAAGAGGCCTAGTGGGGGAGACTCTAGTGCCCCTGCTAAGTGTTATAGATGTGGTCGGGCTGGACATCGTGTCCATGAGTGTACCAGTGCTGAGATGAAGTGTTTCAAGTGTGGCAAAGGTGGTCATTTGGCTGCAGAGTGTCGGTTGAAGACTGTAACTTGTTTCAACTGTGGAGAGTTGGGTCATATCAGTCCACAGTGTCCTAAGCCGAAGAAAGAGAATCAGTCAGGAGGCAAGGTCTTTGCTTTATCGGGTTCTGAGACTTCTGCAGATGATCGTTTGATCCGAGGTACGTGTTATATTAATGGCTTTCCTCTTGTAGCTATTATTGACACCGGTGCTACTCATTCCTTTATATCTTTGGATTGTGCTGTGAAACTTAAGTTAGAGATATCTGAGATGCTTGGAAGTATGGTGATTGATACTCCTGCGAAGGGTTCAGTGACTACTACTTCAGTTTGTTTGAATTGTCCTTTGAGTATTTTTGGTAGAGACTTTGGGATAGACCTTGTGTGTCTTCCACTAGTGCAGATTGATGTTATCTTGGGTATGAACTGGTTGGTGTTTAACCGAGTTTCTATCAACTGTTTTGATAAGACTGTGATATTTCCTGAGATTGAAGAAGGAAAGAGTTTGTTTCTATCAGCCAGGCAGGTGAATGAGGAAGTAGCAGATGGGGCAGAGTTGTTTATGCTGTTAGCGACTTTGGAGGCTAAAGATAAACTGGTGATTGGCGATCTAGCTGTGGTGTGTGATTTTCCTGATGTGTTTCCTGAAGAAGTGAATGAATTGCCGCCAGAGCGTGAAGTTGAGTTCTCGATTGATTTGGTACCTGGTACTAGACCGATATCGATGGCTCCGTACCGTATGTCTGCTGTTGAGTTAACTGAATTGAAGAGTCAGTTGGAAGATCTGTTGGATAAGAAATTTATTCGTCCGAGTGTGTCACCGTGGGGTGCACCAGTGTTGTTGGTTAAGAAGAAAGAAGGTACTATGAGGTTGTGTGTGGACTACAGGCAACTGAATAAAGTGACGATCAAGAATCGGTATCCTTTGCCGAGGATTGATGATTTGATGGATCAGTTGGTTGGTGCGAGTGTGTTCAGCAAGATAGATTTGAGATCTGGGTATCATCAGATACGTGTGAAAACTGAGGATATTCAGAAGACTGCTTTCAGAACAAGGTATGGACATTATGAGTATTCTGTAATGCCTTTTGGTGTGACTAATGCGCCTGGAGTATTTATGGAGTATATGAATAGGATTTTCCATCCGTACCTAGATAAGTTTGTTGTGGTGTTTATTGATGATATTTTGGTGTATTCGAAATCTGAAGAAGAGCATGCTGAGCATTTGAGAGTGGTTTTAGAAGTTCTACGAGAAAAGAAGTTATTTGCTAAACTGTCCAAGTGTGAATTTTGGTTAGAAGAGGTTAGTTTTCTTGGTCATGTGATTTCAAGAGGTGGTGTTGCTGTTGATCCTTCTAAGATAGAAGCGGTGTCTAAGTGGGAAGCTCCGAAGTCTGTTGCTGAGATTCGAAGTTTTCTTGGATTGGCTGGTTATTATAGGAAGTTCATTGAGGGATTTTCTAAGTTGGCGTTACCGTTGACGATGTTGACTAGAAAGGGGCAAGCGTTTGTTTGGGACTCAAAATGTGAAGAAGGTTTCCAAGAGTTAAAGAGAAGGTTGACTACTGCTCCTATTCTGATATTACCGAGTTCGTCGGAACCATTTGAGGTTTACTGTGATGCTTCATTGTTGGGTTTGGGTGGTGTGTTGATGCAGAATAAGCAGGTTATAGCTTATGCTTCGAGACAACTGAGGGTTCATGAGAGGAACTATCCGACACACGATTTAGAGTTGGCAGCTGTGGTATTTGTTCTGAAGTTATGGAGGCATTACTTGTATGGGTCAAGATTTGAGGTTTTCAGTGACCATAAAAGTTTAAAGTATTTGTTTGATCAGAAAGAGCTGAATATGAGACAGAGGAGATGGTTAGAATTTCTGAAGGATTATGACTTTGGTTTGAATTACCATCCGGGTAAAGCAAACGTAGTGGCTGATGCATTGAGTCGGAAATCATTGCATATGTCTATGTTAATGGTTAGGAATTGGATTTAATTGAGCAGTTTAGAGACTTGAGTTTGGTGTGTGAGAGTACTCACAATAGTGTTAAATTGGGAATGTTGAAGTTAACGAGTGGTATTCTGGATGAGATTAGAGAGGGTCAGAAATCCGATGTGCTTTTGGTTGATAAGTTGACTTTAGTGAATCAAGGTCAAGGTGGTGAATTCAGAGTTGATGAGAATGGTGTTTTGAAATTTGGTAATCGGGTGTGTATTCCGGATGTTACCGAACTTAAGAAGAGTATTCTGGAGGAAGGACATCGTAGTGGCTTGAGTATTCATCCTGGAGCTACGAAGATGTATCATGATTTGAAAAAGTTATTTTGGTGGCCGGGAATGAAAAGAGAAATTGCGAGTTTTGTTTATTCCTGTTTGACTTGTCAGAAGTCAAAGATTGAGCATCAGAAGCCGTCTGGGCTAATGCAACCGTTGGCTATTCCAGAGTGGAAGTGGGATAGTATCAGTATGGATTTTGTTTCTGGTTTGCCGAGGACAAATAAGAATTTTGAAGCTATTTGGGTGATTGTTGACAGATTGACAAAGTCGGCTCATTTCATTCCGATCAGAATGGATTATCCGTTAGAGAGATTAGCCGAGTTGTATATTGAGAAGATTGTAAGTTTGCATGGTATTCCGTCGAGTATTGTTTCGGACAGAGATCCTAGATTTACATCGAAGTTTTGGGAAGGTTTGCAGAAGGCTTTGGGAACTAAGCTGAGATTGAGTTCTGCATATCATCCGCAGACTGATGGTCAGACTGAGAGGACGATTCAGTCACTAGAGGATCTTTTGAGGGCTTGTGTTTTGGAAAAGGGAGGTGCTTGGGATTGTTATTTACCTTTGATTGAGTTTACCTACAACAATAGTTTTCATTCGAGCATTGGTATGGCACCGTTTGAAGCTTTGTATGGTAGGAGATGTCGGACACCTTTATGTTGGTATGAGTCCGGTGAGAGTGCTGTGGTTGGACCGGAGATTGTTCAACAGACTACGGAAAAGATTAAGATGATTCAGGAGAAGATGAGGATTGCTCAGAGTCGTCAGAAGAGTTATCATGATAAGAGGAGGAAGTCACTTGAGTTCCAAGAGGGAGATCATGTGTTTCTTCGTGTTACTCCGATAACTGGTGTTGGTCGAGCTTTGAAGTCGAAGAAGTTGACACCTCGATTTATTGGTCCTTATCAGATTTTGGAGAGGATAGGGGAGGTAGCCTATCGTGTCGCTTTACCGCCGTCGCTTGCGAATTTGCATGAGGTTTTTCATGTGTCTCAGTTGAGGAGGTACATTCATGATCCGTCGCATGTAGTCCAAGTAGATGATGTACAGGTGAGAGATAACCTGACTGTTGAAACATCACCTATGAGGATCGAGGATCGAGAGTTGAAGCAGTTGCGGGGTAAAGAGATTGCCTTGGTGAAGGTAGCTTGGGGAGGACCAGCAGGTGGCAATGTGACTTGGGAACTGGAGAGTAAGATGAAGGAGTCTTACCCAGAGTTGTTCGCTTGAGGTATGTTTTCGAGGACGAAAACTCTTTTAGTGGGGGAGAGTTGTAACACCCCGATAATAATAAAATAATTATTTAAATTGAGTTAATAATTTACTTATTAATTTAATTAAATAATTGGAAATTTTATTATTATTATTTTGGATTATTATTATTATTTGGAAAATATATATATGTTGGAAATAAGAGAAAGAATCCCATTTGGTAAAAAGAAAGTTTCACGTGAAAACAGAGAAACGATCGCGAAAGAGGAAAAGGGCAAAAAGACAAAGCAAGGGCTGAAGGTTGAAGAGAGAAAAGCTTGGAGCTCAAAGATTTGCCGGATTAATCAGGTAAGGGGGGTTTATCGTCGATTAATGGGTATTATGGGATAATATGTGATGGGTAGTGATAAGCCGATAATTTGACCCTAATTGGGATTGTTGATGCTGAAGAATTGAATTGGATAAATTGTATTTAGACTGTAATTGAATCTGTGTTTGGGTTAGTTGTGAAATTCCGAACGTATAGCTTTCTACGGAATCGGAATCGGAGGTCCGGAAGTCCTCCAACGGCGGAAAATGCGGAGAATTCTGCATTCTGCCTTGTGTTAGCGCAGGAACTGCTGTTTTGTCTGCGTTAACCGGTTAACCCAGGGCGTTAACCGGTTAACACTGTTGCGAATTGTGAAATTGGTGCTATTTTGCCTGCGTTAACCGGTTAACCCAGGGCGTTAACCGGTTAACACTGTTAAGTTTTGGGCAGTGAGCGTGTTTTGCCTGCGTTAACCGGTTAACCCAGGGCGTTAACCGGTTAACACTGTTGCAGAGTGGAAAAATTGGCTTTTTTATGTTGTGTACATAATTGAGAGTTGGCCTATGTTGGCGTATGATGTAATAGGGATTATTTCCCGCTGTTTTGAGCAGTATAGGTATTAGTAGAGTGTGCTAATACTGTGTTTAATTGATTGACATGATAATGATGTGTTGATACATGTGTTGATGATGTATGATGATATGCATAATGCTATGAATGTATATATTATGCATGTATTTGTGAATGGACTGTTGTATGGCTTAGAGTGTGAGCATATGTCCATTGTGAATTGTTGTTGATGCTGCATTGCTAGATGATTAGCGTGCATAGCATAGCCTTCGGGGCTGTAGCTAATTCCCATGGTGAGGAATTAGTGAGTGAACCATTGTGGGTTTGTTGTTGATGTTTGCATGCTAGATGATTAGTGTGCATAGTCTAGCCTTCGGGGCTGTAGCTAATTCCCATGGTGAGGAATTAGTGAGTGAGTCACTAGGTCTCAAATGAGTGGGGCTAGTGAGCTTAGTAGCCGTATCTGGAGGGATCGGTGAGCTTGAACTATATGTTCAAGAATAGTCGGTACCGCATGTGTGGAGTCTCATTGCATAATGTATGTAGGGCGTATAATATGAATGGATGTATTCCAATATTATACGTGCCTTATATTGGTGTTGAGTATGATGTTGAGCTGATGTGCTGTTACTGATTGTATGTTGCGATTAGGGTGATTAATGTGTTAAATTACTTAACATGACATTATATTCTATAATGCTTATTATATTGATTGAGGAACTCACCCTTACAACTATTTTTCAGGTAACGAGAAATGAGTTGAGTAGAAGCGAATGCTGGGAGTCTAGTGTAGTCTCCTTAGTGGGTCGTGCTCTGATAGATGTAACATCGGGATGGGATGTTTTATGTTGTTGAATAATTTACATGTGAATGTTACATGTTTGACATGATTGAGGAGATCTCTATCCGCTGCGTTTTATGCAAATGTTTATGTTTTGAATTAATAAAAGAGCATGACCGTTATATGGTTGAATGGTGTGAATATTATGTGTGACACCCTTGAATGGCATAATTACTCTGAATTGTTATATGTTTATTATTTTTAATTAAATATTTGGGGTACTTTAGAAGGGTGTTACATTACACCCATGAAATTTTATTGAATTGTCGGAATGATGAAAATGTTGATGTTAAACCCATGAAATTTGATTGAATTGTGGGAATTATAGAAATGTTGATGTTAAACCCATGAAATTTGATTGAATTGTGGGAATGATGAAAATGTTGATGTTAAACCCATGAAATTTGATTGAATTGTGGGAATTATAGAAATGATGATGTTGAACCCATGATATTTGATTGAATTGTGGGAATGATGAAAATGATGATGTTAAACCCATGAAATTTGATTGAATTTGGGAATTATAAAAATGATGATGCTAAACGCATGAAATTTGATTGAATTGTGGGAATGATGAAATGTTGATTAAACCCATGAAATTTGATTGAATTGTGGGAATTATAGAAATAATGATGTTAAACCCATGAAATTTGATTGAATTGTGGCAATGATGAAAATAATGATGTTAAACCCATGAAATTTGATTGAAATGTGGGAATGATGAAAATGTTGATGTTAAACCCATGAAATTTGATTGAATTGTGGGAATTAAAGAAATAATGATGTTAAACCCATGAAATTTGATTGAATTGTGGCAATGATGAAAATAATGATGTTAAACCCATGAAATTTGATTGAAATGTGGGAATGATGAAAATGATGATGTTAAACCCAGGAAATTTGATTGAATTGTGGGAATGATGGAAATGTTGATGTTAAACCCATTAAAAATTTGATTAAATTGTGGGAATTATAGAAATGATGATGTTAAACCCATGAAATTTGATTGAATTGTGGGAATGATGAAAATGTTGATGTTAAACCCATGAAATTTGATTGAATTGTGGGAATTATAGAAATGATGATGTTAAACCCATGAAATTTGATTGAATTGTGGGAATGATGAAAATGTTGATGTTAAACCCATGAAATTTGATTGAATTGTGGGAATTATAGAAATAATGATGTTAAACCCATGAAATTTGATTGAATTGTGGCAATGATGAAAATAATGATGTTAAACCCATGAAATTTGATTGAAATGTGGGAATGATGAAAATGATGATGTTAAACCCAGGAAATTTGATTGAATTGTGGGAATGATGGAAATGTTGATGTTAAACCCATGAAATTTGATTGAATTGTGGGAATTATAGAAATGATGATGTTAAACCCATTAAATTTGATTGAATTGTGGGAATGAAGAAAATGTTGATGTTCAACCCATGAAATTTGATTGAATTGTGAGAATTATAGAAATGATGATGTTAAACCCATTAAATTTTATTGGATTGTCGGAATGATGAAAATGTTGATGTTAAACCCATGAAATTTGATTGAATTATGGGAATGATGAAAATGTTGATGTTAAACCCATGAAATTTGATTGAATTGTCGGAATTATAGAAATGATGATGTTAAACCCATGAAATTTGATTGAATTGTGGGAATTATAGAAATGATGATGTTAAACCCATGAAATTTGATTGAATTGTGGGAATGAAGAAAATGTTGATGTTAAACCCATGAAATTTGATTGAATTGTGGGAATTATAGAAATGATGATGTTAAACCCATGAAATTTTATTGAATTGTCGGAATGATGAAAATGTTGATGTTAAACCCATGAAATTTGATTGAATTATGGGAATTATGAAAATGTTGATGTTAAACCCATGAAATTTGATTGAATTGTGGGAATTATAGAAATGATGATGTCAAACCCATGAAATTTGATTGAATTGTGGGAATGATGAAAATGATGATGTTAAACCCATGAAATTTGATTGAATTTGGGAATTATAAAAATAATGATGTTAAACCCATGAAATTTGATTGAATTGTGGGAATGATGAAAATGTTGATGTTAAACCCATGAAATTTGATAAAATTGTGGGAGTTATAGAAATGATGATATTAAACCCATGAAGTTTGATTGAATTCTAGGAATGATGAAAATAATGATGTTAAACCCATGAAATTTGATTAAATTGTCGGAATGATGAAAATGTTGATGTTAAACCCATGAAATTTGATTGAATTGTGGGAATTATAGAAATGATGATGTTAAACCCATGAAATTTGATTGAATTGTGGGAATGATGAAAATGTTGATGTTAAACCCATGAAATTTGATTGAATTGTGGGAATTATAGAAATGATGATGTTACACCCATGAAATTTTATTGAATTATGGGAATGATGAAAATGTTGATGTTAAACCCATGAAATTTGATTGATTTGTGGGAATTATAGAAATGATGATGTTACATGTAACACCCCGATAATAATAAAATAATTATTTAAATTGAGTTAATAATTTACTTATTAATTTAATTAAATAATTGGAAATTTTATTATTATTATTTTGGATTATTATTATTATTTGGAAAATATATATGTTGGAAATAAGAGAAAGAATCCCATTTGGTAAAAAGAAAGTTTCACGTGAAAACAGAGAAACGATCGCGAAAGAGGAAAAGGGCAAAAAGACAAAGCAAGGGCTGAAGGTTGAAGAGAGAAAAGCTTGGAGCTCAAAGATTTGCCGGATTAATCAGGTAAGGGGGGTTTATCGTCGATTAATGGGTATTATGGGATAATATGTGATGGGTAGTGATAAGCCGATAATTTGACCCTAATTGGGATTGTTGATGCTGAAGAATTGAATTGGATAAATTGTATTTAGACTGTAATTGAATCTGTGTTTGGGTTAGTTGTGAAATTCCGAACGTATAGCTTTCTACGGAATCGGAATCGGAGGTCCGGAAGTCCTCCAACGGCGGAAAATGCGGAGAATTCTGCATTCTGCCTTGTGTTAGCGCAGGAACTGCTGTTTTGTCTGCGTTAACCGGTTAACCCAGGGCGTTAACCGGTTAACACTGTTGCGAATTGTGAAATTGGTGCTGTTTTGCCTGCGTTAACCGGTTAACCCAGGGCGTTAACCGGTTAACACTGTTAAGTTTTGGGCAGTGAGCGTGTTTTGCCTGCGTTAACCGGTTAACCCAGGGCGTTAACCGGTTAACACTGTTGCAGAGTGGAAAAATTGGCTTTTTTATGTTGTGTACATAATTGAGAGTTGGCCTATGTTGGCGTATGATGTAATAGGGATTATTTCCCGCTGTTTTGAGCAGTATAGGTATTAGTAGAGTGTGCTAATACTGTGTTTAATTGATTGACATGATAATGATGTGTTGATACATGTGTTGATGATGTATGATGATATGCATAATGCTATGAATGTATATATTATGCATGTATTTGTGAATGGACTGTTGTATGGCTTAGAGTGTGAGCATATGTCCATTGTGAATTGTTGTTGATGCTGCATTGCTAGATGATTAGCGTGCATAGCATAGCCTTCGGGGCTGTAGCTAACTCCCATGGTGAGGAATTAGTGAGTGAACCATTGTGGGTTTGTTGTTGATGTTTGCATGCTAGATGATTAGTGTGCATAGTCTAGCCTTCGGGGCTGTAGCTAATTCCCATGGTGAGGAATTAGTGAGTGAGTCACTAGGTCTCAAATGAGTGGGGCTAGTGAGCTTAGTAGCCGTATCTGGAGGGATCGGTGAGCTTGAACTATATGTTCAAGAATAGTCGGTACCGCATGTGTGGAGTCTCATTGCATAATGTATGTAGGGCGTATAATATGAATGGATGTATTCCAATATTATACGTGTGTTTGTGTTGTTATGGAGTATGATTTGAGATTATACTTGTGCCTTATATTGGTGTTGAGTATGATGTTGAGCTGATGTGCTGTTACTGATTGTATGTTGCGATTAGGGTGATTAATGTGTTAAATTACTTAACATGACATTATATTCTATAATGCTTATTATATTGATTGAGGAACTCACCCTTACAACTATTTTTCAGGTAACGAGAAATGAGTTGAGTAGAAGCGAATGCTTGGAGTCTAGTGTAGTCTCCTTAGTGGGTCGTGCTCTGATAGATGTAACATCGGGATGGGATGTTTTATGTTGTTGAAAATTTACATGTGAATGTTACATGTTTTACATGATTGAGGAGATCTCTATCCGCTGCGTTTTATGCAAATGTTTATGTTTTGAATTAATAAAAGAGCATGACCGTTATATGGTTGAATGGTGTGAATATTATGTGTGACACCCTTGAATGGCATAATTACTCTGAATTGTTATATGTTTATTATTTTTAATTAAATATTTGGGGTACTTTAGAAGGGTGTTACATTAAACCCATGAAATTTTATTGAATTGTCGGAATGATGAAAATGTTGATGTTAAACCCATGAAATTTGATTGAATTGTGGGAATTATAGAAATGTTGATGTTAAACCCATGAAATTTGATTGAATTGTGGGAATGATGAAAATGTTGATGTTAAACCCATGAAATTTGATTGAATTGTGGGAATTATAGAAATGATGATGTTGAACCCATGATATTTGATTGAATTGTGGGAATGATGAAAATGATGATGTTAAACCCATGAAATTTGATTGAATTTGGGAATTATAAAAATGATGATGCTAAACGCATGAAATTTGATTGAATTGTGGGAATGATGAAAATGTTGATGTTAAACCCATGAAATTTGATTGAATTGTGGGAATTATAGAAATAATGATGTTAAACCCATGAAATTTGATTGAATTGTGGCAATGATGAAAATAATGATGTTAAACCCATGAAATTTGATTGAAATGTGGGAATGATGAAAATGTTGATGTTAAACCCATGAAATTTGATTGAATTGTGGGAATTAAAGAAATAATGATGTTAAACCCATGAAATTTGATTGAATTGTGGCAATGATGAAAATAATGATGTTAAACCCATGAAATTTGATTGAAATGTGGGAATGATGAAAATGATGATGTTAAACCCAGGAAATTTGATTGAATTGTGGGAATGATGGAAATGTTGATGTTAAACCCATTAAAAATTTGATTAAATTGTGGGAATTATAGAGATGATGATGTTAAACCCATGAAATTTGATTGAATTGTGGGAATGATGAAAATGTTGATGTTAAACCCATGAAATTTGATTGAATTGTGGGAATTATAGAAATGATGATGTTAAACCCATGAAATTTGATTGAATTGTGGGAATGATGAAAATGTTGATGTTAAACCCATGAAATTTGATTGAATTGTGGGAATTATAGAAATAATGATGTTAAACCCATGAAATTTGATTGAATTGTGGCAATGATGAAAATAATGATGTTAAACCCATGAAATTTGATTGAAATGTGGGAATGATGAAAATGATGATGTTAACCCAGGAAATTTGATTGAATTGTGGGAATGATGGAAATGTTGATGTTAAACCCATGAAATTTGATTGAATTGTGGGAATTATAGAAATGATGATGTTAAACCCATGAAATTTGATTGAATTGTGGGAATGAAGAAAATGTTGATGTTCAACCCAAGAAATTTGATTGAATTGTGAGAATTATAGAAATGATGATGTTAAACCCATTAAATTTTATTGAATTGTCGGAATGATGAAAATGTTGATGTTAAACCCATGAAATTTGATTGAATTATGGGAATGATGAAAATGTTGATGTTAAACCCATGAAATTTGATTGAATTGTGGGAATTATAGAAATGATGATGTTAAACCCATGAAATTTGATTGAATTATGGGAATGAAGAAAATGTTGATGTTATACCCATGAAATTTGATTGAATTATGGGAATGAAGAAAATGTTGATGTTAAACCCATGAAATTTGATTGAATTATGGGAATGAAGAAAATGTAGATGTTAAACCCATGAAATTTGATTGAATTGTGGGAATTAAAGAAATGATGATGTTAAACCCATTAAAAATTTGATTGAATTGTGGGAATGATGAAAATGTTGATGTTAAACCCATGAAATTTGATTGAATTGTGGGAATTATAGAAATGATGATGTTAAACCCATGAAATTTGATTGAATTGTGGGAATCATGAAAATGATGATGTTAAACCCATGAAATTTGATTGAATTTGGGAATTATAGAAATGATGATGCTAAACGCATGATATTTGATTGAATTGTGGGAATGATGAAAATGATGATGTTAAACCCATGAAATTTGATTGAATTTGGGAATTATAAAAATGATGATGCTAAACGCATGAAATTTGATTGAATTGTGGGAATGATGAAAATGTTAATGTTAAACCCATGAAATTTGATTGAATTGTGGGAATTATAGAAATGATGATGTTAAACCCATGAAATTTGATTGAATTATGGGAATGATGAAAATGTTGATGTTAAACCCATGAAATTTGATTGAATTGTGGGAATTATAGAAATGATGACGTCAAACCCATGAAATTTGATTGAATTGTGGGAATGATGAAAATGATGATGTTAAACCCATGAAATTTGATTGAATTTGGGAATTATAAAAATGATGATGCTAAACGCATGAAATTTGATAGAATTGTGGGAATGATGAAAATGTTGATGTTAAACCCATGAAATTTGATTGAATTGTGGGAATTATAGAAATGATGATGTTAAACCCACGAAATTTGATTGAATTGTGGGAATGATGAAAATGTTGATGTTAAACCCATGAAATTTGATTGGATTGTGGGAATTATAGAAATAATGATGTTAAACCCATGAAATTTGATTGAATTGTGGGAATGATGAAAATGTTGATGTTAAATTCATGAAATTTGATTAAATTGTGGGAGTTATAGAAATGATGATGTTAAACCCATGAAGTTTGATTGAATTCTCGGAATGATGAAAATAATGATGTTAAACCCATGAAATTTGATTGAATTGTCGGAATGATGAAAATGTTGATGTTAAACCCATGAAATTTGATTGAATTGTGGGAATTATAGAAATGATGATGTTAAACCCATGAAATTTGATTGAATTGTGGGAATGATGAAAATGTTGATGTTAAACCCATGAAATTTGATTGAATTGTGGGAATTATAGAAATGATGATGTTACACCCATGAAATTTTATTGAATTGTCGGAATGATGAAAATGTTGATGTTAAACCCATGAAATTTGATTGAATTGTGGGAATTATAGAAATGTTGATGTTAAACCCATGAAATTTGATTGAATTGTGGGAATGATGAAAATGTTGATGTTAAACCCATGAAATTTGATTGAATTGTGGGAATTATAGAAATGATGATGTTGAACCCATGATATTTGATTGAATTGTGGGAATGATGAAAATGATGATGTTAAACCCATGAAATTTGATTGAATTTGGGAATTATAAAAATGATGATGCTAAACCCATGAAATTTGATTGAATTGTGGGAATGATGAAAATGTTGATGTTAAACCCATGAAATTTGATTGAATTGTGGGAATTAAAGAAATAATGATGTTAAACCCATGAAATTTGATTGAATTGTGGCAATGATGAAAATAATGATGTTAAACCCATGAAATTTGATTGAAATGTGGGAATGATGAAAATGATGATGTTAAACCCAGGAAATTTGATTGAATTGTGGGAATGATGGAAATGTTGATGTTAAACCCATTAAAAATTTGATTAAATTGTGGGAATTATAGAAATGATGATGTTAAACCCATGAAATTTGATTGAATTGTGGGAATGATGAAAATGTTGATGTTAAACCCATGAAATTTGATTGAATTGTGGGAATTATAGAAATGATGATGTTACACCCATGAAATTTTATTGAATTGTGGGAATGATGAAAATGTTGATGTTAAACCCATGAAATTTGATTGAATTGTGGGAATTATAGAAATGATGATGTTACACCCATGAAATTTTATTGAATTGTCGGAATGATGAAAATGTTGATGTTAAACCCATGAAATTTGATTGAATTGTGGGAATTATAGAAATGTTGATGTTAAACCCATGAAATTTGATTGAATTGTGGGAATGATGAAAATGTTGATGTTAAACCCATGAAATTTGATTGAATTGTGGGAATTATAGAAATGATGATGTTAAACCCATTAAATTTGATTGAATTGTTGGAATGATGAAAATGTTGATGTTAAACCCATGAAATTTGATTGAATTGTGGGAATTATAGAAATGATGATGTTGAACCCATGATTTGATTGAATTGTGGGAATGATGAAAATGATGATGTTAAACCCATGAAATTTGAATGAATTGGGAATTATAAAAATGATGATGCTAAACGCATGAAATTTGATTGAATTGTGGGAATGATGAAAATGTTGATGTTAAACCCATGAAATTTGATTGAATTGTGGGAATTAAAGAAATAATGATGTTGAACCCATGAAATTTGATTGAATTGTGGCAATGATGAAAATAATGATGTTAAACCCATGAAATTTGATTGAAATGTGGGAATGATGAAAATGATGATGTTAAACCCATGAAATTTGATTGAATTGTGGGAATGATGGAAATGTTGATGTTAAACCCATGAAATTTGATTGAATTGTGGGAATTATAGAAATGATGATGTTAAACCCATGAAATTTGATTGAATTGTGGGAATGAAGAAAATGTTGATGTTCAACCCATGAAATTTGACCGAATTGTGAGAATTATAGAAATGATGATGTTAAACCCATGAAATTTTATTGAATTGTCGGAATGATGAAAATATTGATGTTAAACCCATGAAATTTGATTGAATTATGGGAATGATGAAAATGTTGATGTTAATCCCATGAAATTTGATTGAATTGTGGGAATTATAGAAATGATGATGTTAAACCCATGAAATTTGATTGAATTATGGGAATGAAGAAAATGTTGATGTTAAACCCATGAAATTTGATTGAATTATGGGAATGAAGAAAATGTTGATGTTAAACCCATGAAATTTGATTGAATTGTGGGAATTATAGAAATGATGATGTTCAACCCATGAAATTTGATTGAATTGTGGGAATTATAGAAATGATGATGTTAAACCCATGAAATTTGATTGAATTATGGGAATGAAGAAAATGTTGATGTTAAACCCATGAAATTTGATTGAATTATGGGAATGAAGAAAATGTTGATGTTAAACCCATGAAATTTGATTGAATTGTGGGAATTATAGAAATGATGATGTTCAACCCATGAAATTTGATTGAATTGTGGGAATTATAGAAATGATGATGTTAAACCCATGAAATTTTATTGAATTGTCGGAATGATGAAAATGTTGATGTTAAACCCATGAAATTTGATTGAATTATGGGAATGATGAAAATGTTGATGTTAAACCCATGGAATTTGATTGAATTGTGGGAATTATAGAAATGATGATGTTGAACCCATGATATTTTATTGAATTGTGGGAATGATGAAAATGATGATGTTAAACCCATGAAATTTGATTGAATTTGGGAATTATAAAAATGATGATGTTAAACGCATGAAATTTGATTGAATTGTGGGAATGATGAAAATGTTAATGTTAAACCCATGAAATTTGATTGAATTGTGGGAATTATAGAAATAATGATGTTAAACACATGAAATTTGATTGAATTGTGGCAATGATGAAAATAATGATGTTAAACCCATGAAATTTGATTGAATGTGGGATATGATGAAAATGATGATGTTAAAACCAGGAAATTTGATTGAATTGTGGGAATGATGGAAATGTTGATGTTAAACCATGAAATTTGATTGAATTGTGGGAATTATAGAAATGATGATGTTAAACCCATGAAATTGATTGAATTGTGGGAATGAAGAAAATGTTGA
>NW_026113224.1:0-34345 GCF_024323335.1 Lathyrus oleraceus | reverse complement strand
CCACAATTCAATCAAATTTCATGGGTTTAACATCATCATTTCTATAATTCCCACAATTCAATCAAATTTCATGGGGTTAACATCATCATTTTCATCATTCCGACAATTCAATCAAATTTCATGGGTTTAACACCAACATTTTCATCTTTCCCACAATTCAATCAAATTTCATGGGTTTAACATCATCATTTCTATAATTCCCACAATTCAATCAAATTTCATGGGTTTAACATCATCATTTTCATCATTCCCACAACTCAATCAAATTTCATGGGTTTAACATCAACATTTTCATCATTCCAACAATTCAATCAAATTTCATGGGTTTAACATCATCATTCTATAATTCCCACAACTCAATCAAATTCATGGGTTTAATATCAACATTTTCATCATTCCCACAATTCAATCAAATTTCATGGGTTTAACATCAACATTTTCATCATTCCCACAATTCAATCAAATTTCATGGGTTTAACATCATCATATCTATAATTCCCACAATTCAATCAAATTTCATGGGTTTAACATCAATATTTTCATCATTCTACAATTCAATCAAATTTCATGGGTTTAACATCAACATTTTCATCATTCCCACAATTCAATCAAATTTCATGGTTTTAACATCATCAATCTATAATTCCCACAATTCAATCAAATTTCATGGGTTTAACATCATCATTTTCATCATTCCGACAATTCAATCAAATTCATGGGTTTAACATCAACATTTTCATCATTCCCCAATTCAATCAAATTTCATGGGTTTAACATCATCATTTCATCATTCCACAACTCAATCAAATTTCATGGGGTTAACATCAACATTTTCATCATTCCCACAATTCAATCAAATTTCATGGTTTAAACATCATCATTTCTATAATTCCCACAACTCAATCAAATTTCATGGGTTTAACATCAACATTTTCATCATTCCCACAATTCAATCAAATTTCATGGGTAAACTCATCATTTCTATAATTCCCACAATTCAATCAAATTTCATGGGTTTAACACCATCATTTTCATCATTCCCACAACTCAATCAAATTTCATGGGTTTAACATCAACATTTTCATCATTCCCACAATTCAATCAAATTTCATGGGGTTAACATCATCATTTCTATAATTCCCACAATTCAATCAAATTTCATGGGTTTAACATCAATATTTTCATCATTCTCACAATTCAATCAAATTTCATGGGTTTAACATCAACATTTTCATCATTCCCACAATTCAATCAAATTTCATGGGTTTAACATCAACATTTTCATCATTCCCACAATTCAATCAAATTTCATGGGTTTAACACCAACATTTTCATCATTCCCACAATTCAATCAAATTTCATGGGTTTAACATCATTTCTATAATTCCGACAATTCAATCAAATTTCATGGGTTTAACATGATCATTTTCATCATTCCCACAACTCAATCAAATTTCATGGGTTTAACATCAACAGTTTCATCATTCCCACAATTCAATCAAATTTCATGGGTTTAACATCATCATTTCTATAATTCCCACAACTCAATCAAAATTACATGGGTTAACATCAATATTTTCATCATTCTCACAATTCAATCAAATTTCATGGGTTTAACATCAACATTTTCATCATTCCCACAATTCAATCAAATTTCATGGGTTTAACATCATCATTTCTATAATTCCCACAATTCAATCAAATTTCATGGGTTTAACATCAATATTTTCATCATTCTCACAATTCAATCAAATTTCATGGGTTTAACATCAACATTTTCATTCCCACAATTCAATCAAATTTCATGGGTTTAACATCATCATTTCTATAATTCCCACAATTCAATCAAATTTCATGGGTTTAACATCATCATTTTCATCATTCGACAATTCAATCAAATTTCATGGGTTTAACATCAACATTTTCATCATTCCCACAATTCAATCAAATTTCATGGGTTTAACATCATCATTCTATAATTCCCACAACTCAATCAAATTTCATGGGTTTAACATCAATATTTTCATCATTCTCACAATTCAATCAAATTTCTTCATGGGTTTAAACATCCATATCTATAATTCCACAATTCAATCAAATTTCATGGGTTTAACATCAAATTTTCATCATTCCCACAATTCAATCAAATTTCATGGGTTTAACATCAACATTTTCATCATTCCCACAATTCAATCAAATTTCATGGTTTTAACATCATCATTTCTATAATTCCCACAATTCAATCAAATTTCATGGGTTTAACATCATCATTTTCATCATTCCGACAATTCAATCAAATTTCATGGGTTTAACATCAACATTTTCATCATTCCCACAATTCAATCAAATTTCATGGGTTTACATCATCATTTCTATAATTCCCACAATTCAATCAAATTTCATGGTTTAACATCATCATTTTCATCATCCACAATTCAATCAAATTTCATGGGTTTAACATCAACATTTTCATCATTCCCACAATTCAATCAAATTTCATGGTTTAACATCATCATTTCTATAATTCCACAATTCAATCAAATTTCATGGGTTTAACATCAACATTTTCATCATTCCCACAATCAATCAAATTTCATGGGTTTAACATCATCATTTCATAATTCCCACAATTCAATCAAATTTCATGGGTTTAACATCATCATTTTCATCATTCCCACAACTCAATCAAATTTCATGGGTTTAACATCAACATTTTCATCATTCCCACAATTCAATCAAATTTCATGGTTTTAACATCAATATTTTCATCATTCCCAATTCAATCAAATTTCATGGGTTTAACATCAACATTTTCATCATTCCCACAATTCAATCAAATTTAATTTCATGGGTTTAACATCATCATTTTCATCATTCCCACAATTCAATCAAATTTCATGGGTTTAACATCAACATTTTCATCTTTCCCACAATTCAATCAAATTTCATGGGTTTAACATCATTATTTCTATAATTCCCACAATTCAATCAAATTTCATGGGTTTAACATCATCATTTTCATCATTCCCACAATTCAATCAAATTTCATGGGTTTAACATCAACATTTTCATCATTCCCACAATTCAATCAAATTTCATGGGTTTAACATCATCATTTCTATAATTCCCACAATTCAATCAAATTTCATGGGTTTAACACAATCTTTTCATCATTCCCACAATTCAATCAAATTTCATGGGTTTAACATCAAAATTTTCATCATTCCCACAATTCAATCAAATTTCATGGGTTTAACATCATCATTTCTATAATTCCCACAACTCAATCAAATTTCATGGGTTTAACATCACATTTTCATCATTCCCACAATTCAATCAAATTTCATGGGTTTAACATCAAACATTTCATCATTCCCACAATTCAATCAAATTTCATGGGTTTAACATCATCATTTCTATAATTCCCACAATTCAATCAAATTTCATGGGTTTAACATCATCATTTTCATCATTCCGACAATTCAATCAAATTTCATGGGTTTAACACCAACATTTTCATCATTCCCACAATTCAATCAAATTTCATGGGTTTAACATCATCATTTCTATAATTCCGACAATTCAATCAAATTTCATGGGTTTAACATCATCATTTTCATCATTCCCACAACTCAATCAAATTTCATGGGTTTAACATCAACATTTTCATCATTCCCACAATTCAATCAAATTTCATGGGTTTAACATCATCATTTCATAATTCCCACAATCAATCAAATTTCATGGGTTTAACATCATCATTTTCATCATTCACACAATTCAATCAAATTTCATGGGTTTAACATCAACATTTTCATCATTCCCACAATTCAATCAAATTTCATGGGTTTAACATCATCATATCTATAATTCCCACAATTCAATCAAATTTCATGGGTTTAACATCAATATTTTCATCATTCTCACAATTCAATCAAATTTCATGGGTTTAACATCAACATTTTCATCATTCCCACAATTCAATCAAATTTCATGGGTTTAACATCATCATTTCTATAATTCCCACAATTCAATCAAATTTCATGGGGTTAACATCATCATTTTCATCATTCCCACAATTCAATCAAATTTCATGGGTTTAACATCAACATTTTCATCATTCCCACAATTCAATCAAATTTCATGGGTTTAACATCATCATTTCTATAATTCCCACAATTCAATCAAATTCATGGGTTAACATCATCATTTTCATCATTCCACAATTCAATCAAATTCGGGGTTAACATCAACATTTTCATCATTCCCACAATTCAATCAAATTTCATGGGTTTAACATCATCATTTCTATAATTCCCACAATTCAATCAAATTTCATGGGTTTAACATCAATATTTTCATCATTCTCACAATTCAATCAAATTTCATGGGTTTAACATCAACATTTTCATCATTCCCACAATTCAATCAAATTTCATGGGTTTAACATCATCATTTCTATAATTCCCACAATTCAATCAAATTTCATGGGTTTAACATCATCATTTTCATCATTCCGACAATTCAATCAAATTTCATGGGTTTAACATCAACATTTTCATCATTCCCACAATTCAATCAAATTTCATGGGTTTAACATCATCATTTCTATAATTCCCACAATTCAATCAAATTTCATGGGTTTAACATCATCACTTTCATCATTCCCACAACTCAATCAAATTTCATGGGTTTAACATCAACATTTTCATCATTCCCACAATTCAATCAAATTTCATGGGTTAAACATCATCATTTCATAATTCCCACAACTCAATCAAATTTCATGGGTTTAACATCAACATTTTCATCATTCCCACAATTCAATCAAATTTCATGGGTTAAACATCATCATTTCTATAATTCCCACAATTCAATCAAATTTCATGGGTTTAACATCATCATTTTCATCATTCCCACAACTCAATCAAATTTCATGGGTTTAACATCAACATTTTCATCATTCCCACAATTCAATCAAATTTCATGGGTTTAACATCATCATTTCTATAATTCCCACAATTCAATCAAATTTCATGGGTTTAACATCAATATTTTCATAATTCTCACAATTCAATCAAATTTCATGGGTTTAACATCAACATTTTCATCATTCCCACAATTCAATCAAATTTCATGGGTTTAACATCATCATTTCATAATTCCCACAATTCAATCAAATTTCATGGGTTTAACATCATCATTTCTATAATTCCCACAATTCAATCAAATTTCATGGGTTTAACATCATCATTTTCATCATTCCCACAATTCAATCAAATTTCATGGGTTTAACATCAACATTTTCATCATTCCCACAATTCAATCAAATTTCATGGGTTTAACATCATCATTTCTATAATTCCCACAATTCAATCAAATTTCATGGGTTTAACATCATCATTTTCATCATTCCCACAATTCAATCAAATTTCATGGGTTTAACATCAACATTTCATCATTCCCACAATTCAATCAAATTTCATGGGTTAACATCATCATTTCTATAATTCCCACAATTCAATCAAATTTCATGGGTTTAACATCAACATTTTCATCATTCCCACAATTCAATCAAATTTCATGGGTTAAACATCATCATTTCTATAATTCCCACAATTCAATCAAATTTCATGGGTTAACATCATCATTTTCATCATTCCCACAACTCAATCAAATTTCATGGGTTTAACATCAACATTTCATCATTCCCACAATTCAATCAAATTTCATGGGTTTAACATCATCATTTCTATAATTCCCACAATTCAATCAAATTTCATGGGTTTAACATCAATATTTTCATCATTCTCACAATTCAATCAAATTTCATGGGTTTAACATCAACATTTTCATCATTCCCACAATTCAATCAAATTTCATGGGTTTAACATCATCATTTCTATAATTCCCACAATTCAATCAAATTTCATGGGTTTAACATCATCATTTCATCATTCCCACAATTCAATCAAATTTCATGGGTTTAACATCAACATTTTCATCATTCCCACAATTCAATCAAATTTCATGGGTTTAACATCATCATTTCTATAATTCCCACAATTCAATCAAATTTCATGGGTTTAACATCAACATTTTAATCATTCCCACAATTCAATCAAATTTCATGGGTTTAACATCAACATTTTCATCATTCCCACAATTCAATCAAATTTCATGGGTTTAACATCATCATTTCTATAATTCCCACAATTCAATCAAATTTCATGGGTTTAACATCATCATTTTCATCATTCCCACAATTCAATCAAATTTCATGGGTTTAACATCAACATTTTCATCATTCCCACAATTCAATCAAATTTCATGGGTTTAACATCATCATTTCTATAATTCCCACAATTCAATCAAATTTCATGGGTTTAACATCATCATTTTCATCATTCCCACAACTCAATCAAATTTCATGGGTTTAACATCAACATTTTCATCATTCCCACAATTCAATCAAATTTCATGGGTTTAACATCATCATTTCTATAATTCCCACAATTCAATCAAATTTCATGGGTTTAACATCAATATTTTCATCATTCCCACAATTCAATCAAATTTCATGGGTTAACATCAACATTTTCATCATTCCCACAATTCAATCAAATTTCATGGGTTTAACATCATCATTTCTATAATTCCCACAATTCAATCAAATTTCATGGGTTTAACATCAATATTTTCATCATTCCCACAATTCAATCAAATTTCATGGGTTTAACATCAACATTTTCATCATTCCCACAATTCAATCAAATTTCATGGGTTTAACATCATCATTTCTATAATTCCCACAATTCAATCAAATTTCATGGGTTTAACATCATCATTTTCATCATTCCCACAATTCAATCAAATTTCATGGGTTTAACATCAACATTTTCATCATTCCCACAATTCAATCAAATTTCATGGGTTTAACATCATCATTTCTATAATTCCCACAATTCAATCAAATTTCATGGGTTTAACATCATCATTTTCATCATTCCCACAACTCAATCAAATTTCATGGGTTTAACATCAACATTTTCATCATTCCCACAATTCAATCAAATTTCATGGGTTTAAACATCATCATTTCTATAATTCCCACAATTCAATCAAATTTCATGGGTTTAACATCAACATTTTCATCATTCCCACAATTCAATCAAATTTCATGGGTTTAACATCATCATTTTCATCATTCCCACAATTCAATCAAATTTCATGGGTTTAACATCAACATTTTCATCATTCCCACAATTCAATCAAATTTCATGGGTTTAACATCATCATTTCATCATTCCCACAATTCAATCAAATTTCATGGGTTTAACATCAACATTTTCATCATTCCCACAATTCAATCAAATTTCATGGTTTAACATCATCATTTCTATAATTCCCACAATTCAATCAAATTTCATGGGTTTAACATCATCATTTTCATCATTCCCACAATTCAATCAAATTTCATGGGTTTAACATCAACATTTTCATCATTCCCACAATTCAATCAAATTTCATGGGTTTAACATCATCATTTCTATAATTCCCACAATTCAATCAAATTTCATGGGTTTAACATCAATATTTTCATCATTCCCACAATTCAATCAAATTTCATGGGTTTAACATCAACATTTTCATCATTCCCACAATTCAATCAAATTTCATGGGTTTAACATCATCATTTCTATAATTCCCACAATTCAATCAAATTTCATGGGTTTAACATCAATATTTTCATCATTCCCACAATTCAATCAAATTTCATGGGTTTAACATCAACATTTTCATCATTCCCACAATTCAATCAAATTTCATGGGGTTAACATCATCATTTCTATAATTCCCACAATTCAATCAAATTTCATGGGTTTAACATCAACATTTTCATCATTCCCACAATTCAATCAAATTTCATGGGTTTAACATCATCATTTCTATAATTCCCACAATTCAATCAAATTTCATGGGTTTAACATCATCATTTTCATCATTCCCACAATTCAATCAAATTTCATGGGTTTAACATCAACATTTTCATCATTCCCACAATTCAATCAAATTTCATGGGTTTAACATCATCATTTCTATAATTCCCACAATTCAATCAAATTTCATGGGTTTAACATCATCATTTTCATCATTCCCACAATTCAATCAAATTTCATGGGTTTAACATCAACATTTTCATCATTCCCACAATTCAATCAAATTTCATGGGTTTAACATAATCATTTCTATAATTCCCACAATTCAATCAAATTTCATGGGTTTAACATCAATATTTTCATCATTCCCACAATTCAATCAAATTTCATGGGTTTAACATCAACATTTTCATCATTCCCACAATTCAATCAAATTTCATGGGTTTAACATCATCATTTCTATAATTCCCACAATTCAATCAAATTTCATGGGTTTAACATCATCATTTTCATCATTCCCACAATTCAATCAAATTTCATGGTTTAACATCATCATTTCTATAATTCCCACAATTCAATCAAATTTCATGGGTTTAACATCATCATTTTCATCATTCCCACAATTCAATCAAATTTCATGGGTTTAACATCAACATTTTCATCATTCCCACAATTCAATCAAATTTCATGGGTTTAACATCATCATTTCTATAATTCCCACAATTCAATCAAATTTCATGGGTTTAACATCAATATTTTCATCATTCCCACAATTCAATCAAATTTCATGGGTTTAACATCAACATTTTCATCATTCCCACAATTCAATCAAATTTCATGGGTTTAACATCATCATTTCTATAATTCCCACAATTCAATCAAATTTCATGGGTTTAACATCATCATTTTCATCATTCCCACAATTCAATCAAATTTCATGGGTTTAACATCAACATTTTCATCATTCCCACAATTCAATCAAATTTCATGGGTTTAACATCATCATTTCTATAATTCCCACAATTCAATCAAATTTCATGGGTTTAACATCATCATTTTCATCATTCCCACAATTCAATCAAATTTCATGGGTTTAACATCAACATTTTCATCATTCCCACAATTCAATCAAATTTCATGGGTTTAACATCATCATTTCTATAATTCCCACAATTCAATCAAATTTCATGGGTTTAACATCAATATTTTCATCATTCTCACAATTCAATCAAATTTCATGGGTTTAACATCAACATTTTCATCATTCCCACAATTCAATCAAATTTCATGGGTTTAACATCATCATTTCTATAATTCCCACAATTCAATCAAATTTCATGGGTTTAACATCAATATTTTCATCATTCCCACAATTCAATCAAATTTCATGGGTTTAACATCAACATTTTCATCATTCCCACAATTCAATCAAATTTCATGGGTTTAACATCATCATATCTATAATTCCCACAATTCAATCAAATTTCATGGGTTTAACATCATCATTTTCATCATTCCGACAATTCAATCAAATTTCATGGGTTTAACATCAACATTTTCATCATTCCCACAATTCAATCAAATTTCATGGGTTTAACATCATCATTTATATAATTCCCACAATTCAATCAAATTTCATGGGTTTAACATCATCATTTTCATCATTCCCACAATTCAATCAAATTTCATGGGTTTAACATCAACATTTTCATCATTCCCACAATTCAATCAAATTTCATGGGTTTAACATCATCATTTCTATAATTCCCAAAACTCAATCAAATTTCATGGGTTTAACATCAACATTTCATCATTCCCACAATTCAATCAAATTTCATGGGTTTAACATCATCATTTCTATAATTCCCACAATTCAATCAAATTTCATGGGTTTAACATCATCATTTTCATCATTCCCACAATCAATCAAATTTCATGGGTTTAACATCAACATTTTCATCATTCCCACAATTCAATCAAATTTCATGGGTTTAACATCATCATTTCTATAATTCCCACAATTCAATCAAATTTCATGGGTTTAACATCAATATTTTCATCATTCCCACAATTCAATCAAATTTCATGGGTTTAACATCAACATTTTCATCATTCCCACAATTCAATCAAATTTCATGGGTTTAACATCATCATTTCTATAATTCCCACAATTCAATCAAATTTCATGGGTTTAACATCATCATTTCATCATTCCCACAATTCAATCAAATTTCATGGGTTTAACATCAACATTTCATCATTCCCACAATTCAATCAAATTTCATGGGTTTAACATCATCATTTCTATAATTCCCACAATTCAATCAAATTTCATGGGTTTAACACATCATTTTCATCATTCCCACAATTCAATCAAATTTCATGGGTTTAACATCAACATTTTCATCATTCCCACAATTCAATCAAATTTCATGGGTTTAACATCATCATTTCTATAATTCCCACAATTCAATCAAATTTCATGGGTTTAACATCAACATTTTCATCATTCCCACAATTCAATCAAATTTCATGGGTTAACATCATCATTTCTATAATTCCCACAATTCAATCAAATTTCATGGGTTTAACATCATCATTTTCATCATTCCCACAATTCAATCAAATTTCATGGGTTTAACATCAACATTTTCATCATTCCCACAATTCAATCAAATTTCATGGGTTTAACATCATCATTTCTATAATTCCCACAATTCAATCAAATTTCATGGGTTTAACATCAATATTTTCATCATTCCACAATTCAATCAAATTTCATGGGTTTAACATCAACATTTTCATCATTCCCACAATTCAATCAAATTTCATGGGTTTAACATCATCATTTCTATAATTCCCACAATTCAATCAAATTTCATGGGTTTAACATCATCATTTTCATCATTCCCACAATTCAATCAAATTTCATGGGTTTAACACAACATTTTCATCATTCCCACAATTCAATCAAATTTCATGGGTTTAACATCATCATTTCTATAATTCCCACAATTCAATCAAATTTCATGGGTTTAACATCATCATTTCTATCATTCCCACAATTCAATCAAATTTCATGGGTTTAACATCAACATTTTCATCATTCCCACAATTCAATCAAATTTCATGGGTTTAACATCATCATTTCTATAATTCCATCAATTCAATCAAATTTCATGGGTTAACATCATCATTTTCATCATTCCCACAATTCAATCAAATTTCATGGGTTTAACATCAACATTTTCATCATTCCCACAATTCAATCAAATTTCATGGGTTTAACATCATCATTTCTATAATTCCCACAATTCAATCAAATTTCATGGGTTTAACATCATCATTTCATCATTCCCACAATTCAATCAAATTTCATGGGTTTAACATCAACATTTTCATCATTCCCACAATTCAATCAAATTTCGTGGGTTAACATCATCATTTCTATAATTCCCACAATTCAATCAAATTTCATGGGTTTAACATCAATATTTCATCATTCCCACAATTCAATCAAATTTCATGGGTTTAACATCAACATTTTCATCATTCCCACAATTCAATCAAATTTCATGGGTTTAACATCATCATTTCTATAATTCCCACAATTCAATCAAATTTCATGGGTTTAACATCAATATTTTCATCATTCTCACAATTCAATCAAATTTCATGGGTTTAACATCAACATTTTCATCATTCCCACAATTCAATCAAATTTCATGGGTTTAACATCATCATTTCTATAATTCCCACAATTCAATCAAATTTCATGGGTTTAACATCATCATTTTCATCATTCCCACAATTCAATCAAATTTCATGGGTTTAACATCAACATTTTCATCATTCCCACAATTCAATCAAATTTCATGGGTTTAACATCATCATTTCTATAATTCCCACAATTCAATCAAATTTCATGGGTTTAACATCATCATTTTCATCATTCCCACAATTCAATCAAATTTCATGGGTTTAACATCAACATTTTCATCATTCCCACAATTCAATCAAATTTCATGGTTTAAACATCATCATTTCTATAATTCCCAAATTCAATCAAATTTCATGGGTTTAACATCATCATTTTCATCATTCCCACAATTCAATCAAATTTCATGGGTTTAACATCATCATTCTATAATTCCCACAATTCAATCAAATTTCATGGGTTTAACATCATCATTTTCATCATTCCCACAATTCAATCAAATTTCATGGGTTTAACATCAACATTTTCATCATTCCCACAAATTCAATCAAATTTCATGGGTTTAACATCATCATTTCTATAATTCCCACAATTCAATCAAATTTCATGGGTTTAACATCATCATTTTCATCATTCCCACAACTCAATCAAATTTCATGGGTTTAACATCAACATTTTCATCATTCCCACAATTCAATCAAATTTCATGGGTTTAACATCATCATTTCTATAATTCCCACAATTCAATCAAATTTCATGGGTTTAACATCATATTTTCATCATTCCCACAATTCAATCAAATTTCATGGGTTTAACATCAACATTTTCATCATTCCCACAATTCAATCAAATTTCATGGGTTTAACATCATCATTTCTATAATTCCCACAATTCAATCAAATTTCATGGGTTTAACATCAATATTTCATCATTCCCACAATTCAATCAAATTTCATGGGTTTAACATCAACATTTTCATCATTCCCACAATTCAATCAAATTTCATGGGTTTAACATCATCATTTCTATAATTCCCACAATTCAATCAAATTTCATGGGTTTAACATCAACATTTTCATCATTCCCACAATTCAATCAAATTTCATGGGTTTAACATCATCATTTCTATAATTCCCACAATTCAATCAAATTTCATGGGTTTAACATCATCATTTTCATCATTCCCACAATTCAATCAAATTTCATGGGTTTAACATCAACATTTTCATCATTCCCACAATTCAATCAAATTTCATGGGTTTAACATCATCATTTCTATAATTCCCACAATTCAATCAAATTTCATGGGTTTAACATCACATTTTCATCATTCCCACAATTCAATCAAATTTCATGGGTTTAACATCAACATTTTCATCATTCCCACAATTCAATCAAATTTCATGGGTTTAACATCATCATTTTCATCATTCCCACAATTCAATCAAATTTCATGGGTTTAACATCATCATTTCATCATTCCCACAATTCAATCAAATTTCATGGGTTTAACATCAACATTTTCATCATTCCCACAATTCAATCAAATTTCATGGGTTTAACATCATCATTTTCATAATTCCCACAATTCAATCAAATTTCATGGGTTTAACATCATCATTTTCATCATTCCCACAATTCAATCAAATTTCATGGGTTTAACATCAACATTTTCATCATTCCCACAATTCAATCAAATTTCATGGGTTTAACATCATCATTTCTATAATTCCCACAATTCAATCAAATTTCATGGGTTTAACATCATCATTTTCATCATTCCCACAATTCAATCAAATTTCATGGGTTTAACATCAACATTTTCATCATTCCCACAATTCAATCAAATTTCATGGGTTTAACATCATCATTTCTATAATTCCCACAATTCAATCAAATTTCATGGGTTTAACATCATCATTTTCATCATTCCCACAATTCAATCAAATTTCATGGGTTTAACATCAACATTTTCATCATTCCCACAATTCAATCAAATTTCATGGGTTTAACATCATCATTTTATAATTCCCACAATTCAATCAAATTTCATGGGTTTAACATCATCATTTTCATCATTCCCACAATTCAATCAAATTTCATGGGTTTAACATCAACATTTTCATCATTCCCACAATTCAATCAAATTTCATGGGTTTAACATCATCATTTCTATAATTCCCACAATTCAATCAAATTTCATGGGTTTAACATCAACATTTTCATCATTCCCACAATTCAATCAAATTTCATGGGTTTAACATCATCATTTCTATAATTCCCACAATTCAATCAAATTTCATGGGTTTAACATCATCATTTTCATCATTCCCACAATTCAATCAAATTTCATGGGTTTAACATCAACATTTTCATCATTCCCACAATTCAATCAAATTTCATGGGTTTAACATCATCATTTCTATAATTCCCACAATTCAATCAAATTTCATGGGTTTAACATCAACATTTTCATCATTCCCACAATTCAATCAAATTTCATGGGTTTAACATCAACATTTTCATCATTCCCACAATTCAATCAAATTTCATGGGTTTAACATCATCATTTCTATAATTCCCACAATTCAATCAAATTTCATGGGTTTAACATCATCATTTTCATCATTCCCACAATTCAACATCATTCCCACAATTCAATCAAATTTCATGGGTTTAACATCATCATTTCTATAATTCCCACAATTCAATCAAATTTCATGGGTTTAACATCATATTTTCATCATTCCCACAATTCAATCAAATTTCATGGGTTTAACATCAACATTTTCATCATTCCCACAATTCAATCAAATTTCATGGGTTTAACATCATCATTTCTATAATTCCCACAATTCAATCAAATTTCATGGGTTTAACATCATCATTTTCATCATTCCCACAATTCAATCAAATTTCATGGGTTTAACATCATCATTTTCATCATTCCCACAATTCAATCAAATTTCATGGGTTTAACATCATCATTTCATCATTCCCACAATTCAATCAAATTTCATGGGTTTAACATCATCATTTTCATCATTCCCACAATTCAATCAAATTTCATGGGTTAACATCAACATTTTCATCATTCCCACAATTCAATCAAATTTCATGGTTTAAACATCATCATTTCTATAATTCCCACAATTCAATCAAATTTCATGGGTTTAACATCAACATTTTCATCATTCCCACAATTCAATCAAATTTCATGGGTTTATCATCATCATCATTTCTATAATTCCCACAATTCAATCAAATTTCATGGGTTTAACATCAATCATTTTCATCATTCCCACAATTCAATCAAATTTCATGGGTTTAACATCAACATTTTCATCATTCCCACAATTCAATCAAATTTCATGGGTTTAACATCATCATTTCTATATTCCCACAATTCAATCAAATTTCATGGGTTTAACATCAACATTTTCATCATTCCCACAATTCAATCAAATTTCATGGGTTTAACATCATCATTTCTATAATTCCCACAATTCAATCAAATTTCATGGGTTTAACATCATCATTTTCATCATTCCCACAATTCAATCAAATTTCATGGGTTTAACATCAACATTTTCATCATTCCCACAATTCAATCAAATTTCATGGTTTAACATCATCATTTCTATATTTCCCACAATTCAATCAAATTCATGGGTTTAACATCATCATTTTCATCATTCCCACAATTCAATCAAATTTCATGGGTTTAACATCAACATTTTCATCATTCCCACAATTCAATCAAATTTCATGGTTTAACATCATCATTTCTATAATTCATTCCCACAATTCAATCAAATTTCATGGGTTTAACATCACATTTTCATCATTCGACAATTCAATCAAATTTCATGGGTTTAACAAAACATTTTCATCATTCCACAATTCAATCAAATTTCATGGGTTTAACATCATCATTTCTATAATTCCCACAATTCAATCAAATTTCATGGTTTTAACATCATCATTTTCATCATTCCCACAATTCAATCAAATTTCATGGTTTAACATCAACATTTTCATCATTCCCACAATTCAATCAAATTTCATGGGTTTAACATCATCATTTCATCATTCCCACAATTCAATCAAATTTCATGGGTTTAACATCACATTTTCATCATTCCCACAATTCAATCAAATTTCATGGTTTAACATCATCATTTCTATATTCCCACAATTCAATCAAATTTCATGGGTTTAACATCATCATTTTCATCATTCCCACAATTCAATCAAATTTCATGGGTTTAACA
The DNA here is from genome assembly GCF_024323335.1 of Lathyrus oleraceus. NCBI lineage: Eukaryota > Viridiplantae > Streptophyta > Magnoliopsida > Fabales > Fabaceae > Lathyrus > Lathyrus oleraceus. The sequence goes on along the minus strand of NW_026113224.1, from coordinate 18,413 downwards.
TCAACATTTTCATCATTCCCACAATTCAATCAAATTTCATGGGTTTAACATCATCATTTCTATAATTCCCACAATTCAATCAAATTTCATGGGTTTAACATCATCATTTTCATCATTCCCACAATTCAATCAAATTTCATGGGTTAACATCAACATTTTCATCATTCCCACAATTCAATCAAATTTCATGGGTTTAACATCATCATTTCTATAATTCCCACAATTCAATCAAATTTCATGGTTTAACATCATATTTTCATCATTCCCACAATTCAATCAAATTTCATGGGTTTAACATCAACATTTTCATCATTCCCACAATTCAATCAAATTTCATGGGTTTAAACATCATCATTTTCTATAATTCCCACAATTCAATCAAATTTCATGGTTTAACACATCAACATTTTCATCATTCCCACAATTCAATCAAATTTCATGGGTTTAACATCAACATTTTCATCATTCCCACAATTCAATCAAATTTCATGGGTTTAACATCATCATTTCTATAATTCCCACAATCAATCAAATTTCATGGGTTTAACATCAATTTTCATCATTCCCACAATTCAATCAAATTTCATGGGTTTAACATCAACATTTTCATCATTCCCACAATTCAATCAAATTTCATGGGTTTAACATCATCATTTCTATAATTCCCACAATTCAATCAAATTTCATGGGTTTAACATCATCATTTTCATCATTCCCACAATTCAATCAAATTTCATGGGTTTAACATCAACATTTTCATCATTCCCACAATTCAATCAAATTTCATGGGTTTAACATCATCATTTCTATAATTCCCACAATTCAATCAAATTTCATGGGTTTAACATCATCATTTTCATCATTCCCACAATTCAATCAAATTTCATGGGTTTAACATCACATTTTCATCATTCCCACAATTCAATCAAATTTCATGGGTTTAACATCATCATTTCTATAATTCCCACAATTCAATCAAATTTCATGGTTTAACATCATCATTTCATCATTCCCACAATTCAATCAAATTTCATGGGTTTAACATCAACATTTTCATCATTCCCACAATTCAATCAAATTTCATGGGTTTAACATCATCATTTCTATAATTCCCACAATTCAATAAATTTCATGGGTTTAACATCATCATTTTCATCATTCCCACAACTCAATCAAATTTCATGGGTTTAACATCAACATTTTCATCATTCCCACAATTCAATCAAATTTCATGGGTTTAACATCATCATTTCTATATTCCCACAATTCAATCAAATTTCAGGGTTTAACATCATCATTTTCATCATTCCCACAATTCAATCAAATTTCATGGGTTTAACATCAACATTTTCATCATTCCCACAATTCAATCAAATTTCATGGGTTTAACATCATCATTTCTATAATTCCCACAATTCAATCAAATTTCATGGGTTTAACACATCATTTTTCATCATTCCCCAATTCAATCAAATTTCATGGTTTAACATCAACATTTTCATCATTCCCACAATTCAATCAAATTTCATGGGTTTAACATCATCATTTCTATAATTCCCACAATTCAATCAAATTTCATGGGTTTAACATCATCATTTTCATCATTCCCACAATTCAATCAATTTCATGGGTTTAACATCAACATTTTCATCATTCCCCAATTCAATCAAATTTCATGGGTTTAACATCATCATTTCTATAATCCCCACAATTCAATCAAATTTCATGGGTTTAACATCACATTTTCATCATTCCCACAATTCAATCAAATTTCATGGGTTTAACATCAACATTTTCATCATTCCCACAATTCAATCAAATTTCATGGGTTTAACATCATCATTTCTATAATTCCCACAATTCAATCAAATTTCATGGGTTTAACATCATCATTTTCATCATTCCCACAATTCAATCAAATTTCATGGGTTTAACATCAACATTTTCATCATTCCCCAATTCAATCAAATTTCATGGGTTTAACATCATCATTTCTATAATTCCCACAATTCAATCAAATTTCATGGGTTTAACATCATCATTTTCATCATTCCCACAATTCAATCAAATTTCATGGGTTTAACATCAACATTTTCATCATTCCCACAATTCAATCAAATTTCATGGTTTAACATCATCATTTCTATCATTCCCACAATTCAATCAATTTCATGGGTTTAACATCAACATTTCATCATTCCCACAATTCAATCAAATTTCATGGGTTAACATCATCATTTCTATAATTCCCACAATTCAATCAAATTTCATGGTTTTAACATCACATCATTTTCATCATTCCCACAACTCAATCAAATTTCATGGGTTTAACATCAACATTTTCATCATTCCCACAATTCAATCAAATTTCATGGTTTAACATCATCATTTCTATAATTCCCACCCCACAATTCAATCAATTTCATGGTTTTAACATCAACATTTTCATCATTCCCACAATTCAATCAAATTTCATGGGTTTAACATCATCATTTCTATAATTCCCACAATTCAATCAAATTTCATGGTTTAACATCATCATTTCATCATTCCCCAATTCAATCAATTTCATGGGTTTAACATCAACATTTTCATCATTCCCACAATTCAATCAAATTTCATGGGTTAACATCATCATTTCTATAATTCCCACAATTCAATCAAATTTCATGGGTTTAACATCATCATTTTCATCATTCCCACAATCAATCAAATTTCATGGGTTTAACATCAACATTTAATTCAATCAAATTTCATGGGTTTAACATCATCATTTCTATATTCCCACAATTCAATCAAATTTCATGGGTTTAACATCATCATTTTCATCATTCCCACAATTCAATCAAATTTCATGGTTTAACATCATCATTTTCATCATTCCCACAATTCAATCAAATTTCATGGGTTTAACATCAACATTTTCATCATTCCCACAATTCAATCAAATTTCATGGGTTTAACATCATCATTTCTCATCATTCCCACAATTCAATCAAATTTCATGGGTTTAACATCATCATTTTCATCATTCCCACAATTCAATCAAATTTCATGGGTTTAACATCAACATTTTCATCATTCCCACAATTCAATCAAATTTCATGGGTTTAACATCATCATTTCATATTCCCACAATTCAATCAAATTTCATGGGTTTAACATCAACATTTTCATCATTCCCACAATTCAATCAAATTTCATGGGTTTAACATCATCATTTCTATAATTCCCACAATTCAATCAAATTTCATGGGTTTAACATCATCATTTTCATCATTCCCACAATTCAATCAAATTTCATGGGTTTAACATCAACATTTTCATCATTCCCACAATTCAATCAAATTTCATGGGTTTAACATCATCATTTCTATAATTCCCACAATTCAATCAAATTTCATGGGTTTAACATCATATTTTCATCATTCCCACAATTCAATCAAATTTCATGGGTTTAACATCAACATTTTCATCATTCCCACAATTCAATCAAATTTCATGGGTTTAACATCATCATTTCTATAATTCCCACAATTCAATCAAATTTCATGGGTTTAACATCATCATTTTCATCATTCCCACAATTCAATCAAATTTCATGGGTTTAACATCAACATTTTCATCATTCCCACAATTCAATCAAATTTCATGGGTTTAACATCATCATTTCTATAATTCCCACAATTCAATCAAATTTCATGGGTTTAACATCAACATTTTCATCATTCCCACAATTCAATCAAATTTCATGGGTTTAACATCAACATTTTCATCATTCCCACAATTCAATCAAATTTCATGGGTTTAACATCATCATTTCTATAATTCCCACAATTCAATCAAATTTCATGGGTTTAACATCATCATTTTCATCATTCCCACAATTCAATCAAATTTCATGGTTTAACATCATCATTTTCATCATTCCACAATTCAATCAAATTTCATGGGTTTAACATCAACATTTTCATCATTCCCACAATTCAATCAAATTTCATGGGTTTAACATCATCATTTCTATAATTCCCACAATTCAATCAAATTTCATGGGTTTAACATCATCATTTCATCATTCCCACAATTCAATCAAATTTCATGGGTTTAACATCAACATTTCATCATTCCCACAATTCAATCAAATTTCATGGGTTTAACATCATCATTTCTATAATTCCCACAATTCAATCAAATTTCATGGGTTTAACATCATCATTTTCATCATTCCCACAATTCAATCAAATTTCATGGGTTTAACATCAACATTTTCATCATTCCCACAATTCAATCAAATTTCATGGGTTTAACATCATCATTTCTATAATTCCCACAATTCAATCAAATTTCATGGGTTTAACATCATTTTCATCATTCCCACAATTCAATCAAATTTCATGGGTTTAACATCAACATTTCATCATTCCCACAATTCAATCAAATTTCATGGGTTTAACATCATCATTTCTATAATTCCCACAATTCAATCAAATTTCATGGGTTTAACATCATATTTTCATCATTCCCACAATTCAATCAAATTTCATGGGTTTAACATCAACATTTTCATCATTCCCACAATTCAATCAAATTTCATGGGTTTAACATCATCATTTCTATCATTCCCACAATTCAATCAAATTTCATGGGTTTAACATCATCATTTTCATCATTCCCACAATTCAATCAAATTTCATGGGTTTAACATCAACATTTTCATCATTCCCACAATTCAATCAAATTTCATGGGTTTAACATCATCATTTCTATATTCCCACAATTCAATCAAATTTCATGGGTTTAACATCATCATTTTCATCATTCCCCACAATTCAATCAAATTTCATGGGTTTAACATCAACATTTTCATCATTCCCACAATTCAATCAAATTTCATGGGTTTAACATCATCATTTCTATAATTCCCACAATTCAATCAAATTTCATGGTTTAACATCATCATTTTCATCATTCCACAATTCAATCAAATTTCATGGGTTTAACATCAACATTTTCATCATTCCCACAATTCAATCAAATTTCATGGGTTTAACATCATCATTTCTATAATTCCCACAATTCAATCAATTTCATGGGTTTAACATCAACATTTTCATCATTCCCACAATTCAATCAAATTTCATGGGTTTAACATCATCATTTCTATAATTCCCACAATTCAATCAAATTTCATGGGTTTAACATCAATATTTTCATCATTCCCACAATTCAATCAAATTTCATGGGTTTAACATCAACATTTCATCATTCCCACAATTCAATCAAATTTCATGGGTTTTAGGGTTAACTTTTTGTTTAACATCATCATTTCTATAATTCCCACAATTCAATCAAATTTCATGGGTTTAACATCATCATTTTCATCATTCCCCATTCAATCAAATTTCATGGGTTTAACATCAACATTTTCATCATTCCCACAATTCAATCAAATTTCATGGGTTTAACATCATCATTTCTATAATTCCCACAATTCAATCAAATTTCATGGGTTTAACATCATCATTTTCATCATTCCCACAATTCAATCAAATTTCATGGGGGGTTTAACATCATCATTTCTATAATTCCCACAATTCAATCAAATTTCATGGGTTAACATCAACATTTTCATCATTCCCACAATTCAATCAAATTTCATGGGTTTAACATCACATTTTCATCATTCCCACAATTCAATCAAATTTCATGGGTTTAACTTTAACATCATCATTTTCATCATTCCCACAATTCAATCAAATTTCATGGGTTTAACATCATCATTTTCATCATTCCCACAATTCAATCAAATTTCATGGGTTTAACATCAACATTTTCATCATTCCCACAATTCAATCAAATTTCATGGGTTTAACATCATCATTTCTATAATTCCCACAATTCAATCAAATTTCATGGGTTTAACATCATCATTTTCATCATTCCCACAATTCAATCAAATTTCATGGGTTTAACATCAACATTTTCATCATTCCCACAATTCAATCAAATTTCATGGGTTTAACATCATCATTTCTATAATTCCCACAATTCAATCAAATTTCATGGGTTTAACATCATCATTTTCATCATTCCCACAATTCAATCAAATTTCATGGGTTTAACATCAACATTTTCATCATTCCCACAATTCAATCAAATTTCATGGGTTTAACATCATCATTTTATAATTCCCACAATTCAATCAAATTTCATGGGTTTAACATCATCATTTTCATCATTCCACAATTCAATCAAATTTCATGGGTTTAACATCAACATTTTCATCATTCCCACAATTCAATCAAATTTCATGGGTTTAACATCATCATTTCTATAATTCCCACAATTCAATCAAATTTCATGGGTTTAACATCATCATTTCATCATTCCCACAATTCAATCAAATTTCATGGGTTTAACATCAACATTTTCATCATTCCCACAATTCAATCAAATTTCATGGGTTTAACATCATCATTTCTATCATTCCCACAATTCAATCAAATTTCATGGGTTTAACATCATCATTTTCATCATTCCCACAATTCAATCAAATTTCATGGGTTTAACATCAACATTTTCATCATTCCCACAATTCAATCAAATTTCATGGGTTTAACATCAACATTTTCATCATTCCCACAATTCAATCAAATTTCATGGGTTTAACATCATCATTTTCTATAATTCCCACAATTCAATCAAATTTCATGGGTTTAACATCATCATTTTCATCATTCCCACAATTCAATCAAATTTCATGGGTTTAACATCAACATTTTCATCATTCCCACAATTCAATCAAATTTCATGGGTTTAACATCATCATTTCTATAATTCCCACAATTCAATCAAATTTCATGGGTTTAACATCATCATTTTCATCATTCCCACAATTCAATCAAATTTCATGGGTTTAACATCAACATTTTCATCATTCCCACAATTCAATCAAATTTCATGGGTTTAACATCATCATTTCTATAATTCCCACAATTCAATCAAATTTCATGGGTTTAACATCAATATTTTCATCATTCCCACAATTCAATCAAATTTCATGGGTTTAACATCAACATTTTCATCATTCCCACAATTCAATCAAATTTCATGGGTTTAACATCATCATTTCTATAATTCCCACAATTCAATCAAATTTCATGGGTTTAACATCATCATTTTCATCATTCCCACAATTCAATCAAATTTCATGGGTTTAACATCACATTTTCATCATTCCCACAATTCAATCAAATTTCATGGGTTTAACATCATCATTTCTATATTTCCACAATTCAATCAAATTTCATGGGTTTAACATCATCATTTTCATCATTCCCACAATTCAATCAAATTTCATGGGTTTAACATCAACATTTTCATCATTCCCACAATTCAATCAAATTTCATGGGTTTAACATCATCATTTTCATCATTCCCACAATTCAATCAAATTTCATGGGTTTAACATCATCATTTCTATAATTCCCACAATTCAATCAAATTTCATGGGTTTAACATCAACATTTCATCATTCCCACAATTCAATCAAATTTCATGGGTTTAACATCAACATTTTCATCATTCCCACAATTCAATCAAATTTCATGGGTTTAACATCATCATTTCTATAATTCCCACAATTCAATCAAATTTCATGGGTTTAACATCATCATTTTCATCATTCCCACAATTCAATCAAATTTCATGGGTTTAACATCAACATTTTCATCATTCCCACAATTCAATCAAATTTCATGGGTTTAACATCATCATTTTATAATTCCCACAATTCAATCAAATTTCATGGGTTTAACATCATCATTTTCATCATTCCCACAATTCAATCAAATTTCATGGGTTTAACATCAACATTTTCATCATTCCCACAATTCAATCAAATTTCATGGGTTTAACATCATCATTTCTATAATTCCCACAATTCAATCAAATTTCATGGGTTTAACATCAACATTTCATCATTCCCACAATTCAATCAAATTTCATGGGTTTAACATCATCATTCTATAATCCCACAATTCAATCAAATTTCATGGGTTTAACATCATCATTTCATCATTCCCACAATCAATCAAATTTCATGGGTTTAACATCAACATTTTCATCATTCCCACAATTCAATCAAATTTCATGGGTTTAACATCATCATTTCTATAATTCCCACAATTCAATCAAATTTCATGGGTTTAACATCAAATTTTCATCATTCCCACAATTCAATCAAATTTCATGGGTTTAACATCAACATTTTCATCATTCCCACAATTCAATCAAATTTCATGGGTTTAACATCATCATTTCTATATTCCCACAATTCAATCAAATTTCATGGGTTAACATCATCATTTTCATCATTCCCACAATTCAATCAAATTTCATGGGTTTAACATCAACATTTTCATCATTCCCACAATTCAATCAAATTTCATGGGTTTAACATCATCATTTCTATCATTCCCACAATTCAATCAAATTTCATGGGTTTAACATCATCATTTTCATCATTCCCACAATTCAATCAAATTTCATGGGTTTAACATCAACATTTTCATCATTCCCACAATTAAATTAAATTTCATGGGTTTAACATCATCATTTCTATAATTCCCACAATTCAATCAAATTTCATGGGTTTAACATCAACATTTTCATCATTCCACAATTCAATCAATTTCATGGGTTTAACATCATCATTTCTATAATTCCCACAATTCAATCAAATTTCATGGGTTTAACATCATCATTTATATCATTCCCACAATTCAATAAAAATACATGGGTTTAACATCAACATTTTCATCATCCCACAATTCAATCAAATTTCATGGGTTTAACATCATCATTTCTATAATTCCCACAATTCAATCAAATTTCATGGGTTTAACATCATCATTTTCATCATTCCCACAATTCAATCAAATTTCATGGGTTTAACATCACATTTTCATCATTCCCACAATTCAATCAAATTTCATGGGTTTAACATCATCATTTCTATAATTCCCACAATTCAATCAAATTTCATGGGTTTAACATCATCATTTTCATCATTCCCACAATTCAATCAAATTTCATGGGTTTAACATCAACATTTTCATCATTCCCACATTCAATTCAATCAAATTTCATGGGTTTAACATCATCATTTTATAATTCCCACAATTCAATCAAATTTCATGGGTTTAACATCAACATTTTCATCATTCCCACAATTCAATCAAATTTCATGGGTTTAACATCAACATTTTCATCATTCCCACAATTCAATCAAATTTCATGGGTTTAACATCATCATTTCTATAATTCCCACAATTCAATCAAATTTCATGGGTTTAACATCATCATTTTCATCATTCCCACAATTCAATCAAATTTCATGGGTTTAACATCATCATCATTTTCATCTTCCCACAATTCAATCAAATTTCATGGTTTAACATCACATTTTCATCATTCCCACAATTCAATCAAATTTCATGGGTTTAACATCATCATTTCTATAATTCCCACAATTCAATCAAATTTCATGGGTTTAACATCATCATTTTCATCATTCCACAATTCAATCAAATTTCATGGGTTTAACATCAACATTTTCATCATTCCCACAATTCAATCAAATTTCATGGGTTTAACATCATCATTTCTATATTCCCACATTCAATCAAATTTCATGGGTTTAACATCATCATTTTCATCATTCCCACAATTCAATCAAATTTCATGGGTTTAACATCACATTTTCATCATTCCCACAATTCAATCAAATTTCATGGGTTTAACATCATCATTTCTATAATTCCCACAATTCAATCAAATTTCATGGGTTTAACATCATCATTTTCATCATTCCCACAATTCAATCAAATTTCATGGGTTTAACATCAACATTTTCATCATTCCCACAATTCAATCAAATTTCATGGGTTTAACATCATCATTTCTATAATTCCCACAATTCAATCAAATTTCATGGGTTTAACATCATCATTTTCATCATTCCCACACAATCAAATTTCATGGGTTTAACATCAACATTTTCATCATTCCCACAATTCAATCAAATTTCATGGGTTTAACATCAACATTTTCATCATTCCCACAATTCAATCAATTTCATGGGTTTAACATCATCATTTTCTATATTCCCACAATTCAATCAAATTTCATGGGTTTAACCAACATTTTCATCATTCCCACAATTCAATCAAATTTCATGGGTTTAACATCACATTTCATCATTCCCACAATTCAATCAAATTTCATGGGTTTAACATCATCATTTTATAATTCCCACAATTCAATCAAATTTCATGGGTTTAACATCATCATTTTCATCATTCCCACAATTCAATCAAATTTCATGGGTTTAACATCAACATTTTCATCATTCCCACAATTCAATCAAATTTCATGGGTTTAACATCATCATTTCTATATTCCCACAATTCAATCAAATTTCATGGGTTTAACATCATCATTTTCATCATTCCCACAATTCAATCAAATTTCATGGGTTTAACATCAACATTTTCATCATTCCCACAATTCAATCAAATTTCATGGGTTTAACATCATCATTTCTATAATTCCCACAATTCAATCAAATTTCATGGGTTTAACATCAACATTTTCATCATTCCCACAATTCAATCAAATTTCATGGGTTTAACATCATCATTTCATCATTCCCACAATTCAATCAAATTTCATGGGTTTAACATCATCATTTCATCATTCCCACAATTCAATCAAATTTCATGGGTTTAACATCAACATTTTCATCATTCCCACAATTCAATCAAATTTCATGGGTTTAACATCATCATTTCTATAATTCCCACAATTCAATCAAATTTCATGGGTTTAACATCATATTTTCATCATTCCCACAATTCAATCAAATTTCATGGGTTTAACATCAACATTTTCATCATTCCCACAATTCAATCAAATTTCATGGGTTTAACATCATCATTTCTATAATTCCCACAATTCAATCAAATTTCATGGGTTTAACATCATCATTTTCATCATTCCCACAATTCAATCAAATTTCATGGGTTTAACATCAACATTTTCATCATTCCCACAATTCAATCAAATTTCATGGTTTGAGCAACATCATCATTTCTATAATTCCCACAATTCAATCAAATTTCATGGTTTAACATCATCATTTTCATCATTCCACAACTCAATCAAATTTCATGGGTTTAACATCAACATTTCATCATCATTCCCACAATTCAATCAAATTTCATGGGTTTAACATCATCATTTCTATTGGTTTTATACATTATTATTTTTAATAAAATTCCTCCGTAAGTTCCCAAATTCCCACAATTCAATCAAATTTCATGGGTTTAACATCACATTTTCATCATTCCCACAATTCAATCAAATTTCATGGGTTAACATCAACATTTTCATCATTCCCACAATTCAATCAAATTTCATGGTTTTAACATCATCATTTTCATCATTCCCACAATCAATCAAATTTCATGGGTTTAACATCACACATTTCATCATTCCCACAATTCAATCAAATTTCATGGGTTTAACATCATCATTTCTATCATTCCCACAATTCAATCAAATTTCATGGGTTTAACATCAACATTTCATCATTCCCAAAACTCAAAAAAATTTTCAAAGGTAAACAAACACAAAAATAATTCCCAAAATCCAAAATAACAAAATAAACAAAAGCATCACACAATTCAATCAAATTTCATGGTTTAACATCACATTTTCATCATTCCCAAATTCAATCAAATTTCATGGGTTTAACATCATCATTTTCATCATTCCCACAATTCAATCAAATTTCATGGGTTTAACATCATCATTTTCATCATTCCCACATTCAATCAAATTTCATGGGTTTAACATCAACATTTTCATCATTCCCACAATTCAATCAAATTTCATGGGTTTAACATCATCATTTCTATAATCCCACAATTCAATCAAATTTCATGGGTTTAACATCAACATTTTCATTATTCCCACAATTCAATCAAATTTCATGGGTTTAACATCATCATTTTCATCATTCCCACAATTCAATCAAATTTCATGGGTTTAACATCATCATTTCTATCATTCCCACAATTCAATCAAATTTCATGGGTTTAACATCATCATTTTCATCATTCCCACAATTCAATCAAATTTCATGGGTTTAACATCATCATTTTCATCATTCCCACAATTCAATCAAATTTCATGGTTTAACATCACATTTTCATCATTCCCACAATTCAATCAAATTTCATGGGTTTAACATCAACATTTTCATTATTCACACAATTCAATCAAATTTCATGGGTTTAACATCATCATTTTCATCATTCCCACAATTCAATCAAATTTCATGGGTTTAACATCAACATTTTCATCATTCCCACAATTCATCAAATTTCATGGGTTTAACATCAACATTTTCATCATTCCCACAATTCAATCAAATTTCATGGGTTTAACATCATCATTTCTATCATTCCCACAATTCAATCAAATTTCATGGGTTTAACATCATCATTTTCATCATTCCCACAATTCAATCAAATTTCATGGGTTTAACATCAACATTTTCATCATTCCCACAATTCAATCAAATTTCATGGGTTTAACATCATCATTTCTATAATTCCCACAATTCAATCAAATTTCATGGGTTTAACATCATCATTTTCATCATTCCCACAATTCAATCAAATTTCATGGTTTAACATCACATTTTCATCATTCCCACAATTCAATCAAATTTCATGGGTTTAACAACAACATTTTCATTATTCACACAATTCAATCAAATTTCATGGGTTTAACCTCATCATTTTCATCATTCCCACAATTCAATCAAATTTCATGGGTTTACAATCATCATTTCTATAATTCCCACAATTCAATCAAATTTCATGGGTTTAACATCAACATTTTCATCATTCCCATAATTCAATCAAATTTCATGGTTTAACATCATCATTTTCATCATTCCCACAATTCAATCAAATTTCATGGGTTTAACATCATCATTTCTATAATTCCCACAATTCAATCAAATTTCATGGGTTTAACATCAACATTTTCATCATTCCCACAATTCAATCAATTTCATGGTTTAACATCATCATTTTCATCATTCCCACAATTCAATCAAATTTCATGGGTTTAACATCATCATTTCTATAATTCCCACAATTCAATCAAATTTCATGGGTTTAACATCAACATTTTCATCATTCCCACAATTCCATCAAATTTCATGGGTTTAACATCAACATTTTCATCATTCCCACAATTCAATCAAATTTCATGGGTTTAACATCATCATTTCTATCATTCCCACAATTCAATCAAATTTCATGGGTTTAACATCAACATTTTCATCATTCCCACAATTCAATCAAATTTCATGGGTTTAACATCATCATTTCTATAATTCCCACAATCAATCAAATTTCATGGGTTTAACATCATCATTTTCATCATTCCCACAATTCAATCAAATTTCATGGGTTTAACATCAACATTTTCATCATTCCCACAATTCAATCAAATTTCATGGGTTTAACATCATCATTTTCTATAATTCCCACAATTCAATCAAATTTCATGGGTTTAACATCATCATTTTTCATCATTCCCACAATTCAATCAAATTTCATGGTTTTAACATCAACATTTTCATCATTCCCACAATTCAATCAAATTTCATGGGTTTAACATCATCATTTCTATAATTCCCACAATTCAATCAAATTTCATGGGTTTAACATCATCATTTCATCATTCCACAATTCAATCAATTTCATGGGTTTAACATCAACATTTTCATCATTCCCACAATTCAATCAAATTTCATGGGTTTAACATCATCATTTCTATATTCCCACAATTCAATCAAATTTCATGGGTTTAACATCAATATTTCATCATTCCCACAATTCAATCAATTTTCATGGGTTTAACATCACATTTTCATCATTCCCACAATTCAATCAAATTTCATGGGTTTAACATCATCATTTCTATAATTCCCACAATTCAATCAAATTTCATGGGTTTAACATCAACATTTTCATCATTCCCACAATTCAATCAAATTTCATGGGTTTAACATCAACATTTTCATCATTCCCACAATTCAATCAAATTTCATGGTTTTAACATCATCATTTCTATATTCCCACAATTCAATCAAATTTCATGGGTTTAACATCATCATTTTCATCATTCCCACAATTCAATCAAATTTCATGGTTTTAACATCAACATTTTCATCATTCCCACAATTCAATCAAATTTCATGGGTTTAACATCATCATTTCTATATTCCCACAATTCAATCAAATTTCATGGGTTTAACATCATCATTTTCATCATTCCCACAATTCAATCAAATTTCATGGTTTAACATCAACATTTTCATCATTCCCACAATTCAATCAAATTTCATGGGTTTATCATCATTTCAATCATTCATTCCCACAATTCAATCAAATTTCATGGGTTTAACATCATCATTTTATAATTCCCACAATTCAATCAAATTTCATGGGTTTAACATCAACATTTTCATCATTCCCACAATTCAATCAAATTTCATGGGTTTAACATCAACATTTTCATCATTCCCACAATTCAATCAAATTTCATGGGTTTAACATCATCATTTTCATCATTCCCACAATTCAATCAAATGGCTCGGGGCGGGAACAGCAACAGTGGCAGGAAGGCCAAGGAATGCAACAACGTTCATGGGTTTAACATCAACATTTTCATCATTCCCAATTCAATCAAATTTCATGGTTTTAACATCATCATTTTCATCATTCCCACAATTCAATCAAATTTCATGGGTTTAACATCAACATTTCATCATTCCCACAATTCAATCAAATTTCATGGGTTTAACATCATCATTTCTATAATTCCCACAATTCAATCAAATTTCATGGGTTTAACATCATCATTTTCATCATTCCCACAATTCAATCAAATTTCATGGGTTTACATCACATCATCTATAATTCCCACAATTCAATCAAATTTCATGGGTTTAACATCATCATTTTCATCATTCCCACAATTCAATCAAATTTCATGGGTTTAACATCAACATTTTCATCATTCCCACAATTCAATCAAATTTCATGGGTTTAACATCATCATTTCTATAATTCCCACAATTCAATCAAATTTCATGGGTTTAACATCAACATTTTCATCATTCCCACAATTCAATCAAATTTCATGGGTTTAACATCAATATTTTCATCATTCCCACAATTCAATCAAATTTCATGGGTTTAACATCAACATTTTCATCATTCCCACAATTCAATCAAATTTCATGGGTTTAACATCATCATTTCTATAATTCCCACAATTCAATCAATTTCATGGGTTTAACATCATCATTTTCATCATTCCCACAATTCAATCAAATTTCATGGGTTAACATCAACATTTTCATCATTCCCACAATTCAATCAAATTTCATGGTTTTAACATCATCATTTCTATAATTCCCACAATTCAATCAAATTTCATGGGTTTAACATCATCATTTTCATCATTCCCACAATTCAATCAAATTTCATGGGTTTCACATCATCATTTCTATAATTCCCACAATTCAATCAAATTTCATGGGTTTAACATCAACATTTCATCATTCCCACAATCAATCAATTTCATGGGTTTAACATCATCATTTTCATCATTCCCACAATTCAATCAAATTTCATGGTTTAACATCATCATTTCTATAATTCCCACAATTCAATCAAATTTCATGGGTTTAACATCATCATTTTCATCATTCCCACAATTCAATCAAATTTCATGGGTTTAACATCACATTTTCATCATTCCCACAATTCAATCAAATTTCATGGGTTTAACATCATCATTTCTATAATTCCCACAATTCAATCAAATTTCATGGGTTTAACATCAACATTTTCATCATTCCCACAATTCAATCAATTTCATGGGTTTAACATCATCATTTCATATAATTCCCACAATTCAATCAAATTTCATGGGTTTAACATCACATTTTCATCATTCCCACATTCAATCAATTTCATGGTTTAACATCACATTTTCATCATTCCCACAATTCAATCAAATTTCATGGGTTTAACATCATCATTTCTATAATTCCCACAATTCAATCAAATTTCATGGGTTTAACATCATCATTTTCATCATTCCCACAATTCAATCAAATTTCATGGTTTAACATCAACATTTTCATCATTCCCACAATTCAATCAAATTTCATGGGTTTAACATCATCATTTCTATATTCCCACAATTCAATCAATTTCATGGGTTTAACATCATTTTCATCATTCCCAACTCAATCAAATTTCATGGGTTTAACATCAACATTTTCATCATTCCCACAATTCAATCAAATTTCATGGGTTTAACATCATCATTTCTATAATTCCCACAATTCAATCAAATTTCATGGGTTTAACATCATCATTTTCATCATTCCCACAATTCAATCAAATTTCATGGTTTAACATCACATTTTCATCATTCCCCAAATCAATCAAATTTCATGGGTTTAACATCATCATTTCTATAATTCCCACAATTCAATCAAATTTCATGGTTTAACATCATCATTTTCATCATTACCACAATTCAATTAAATTTCATGGGTTTAACATCACATTTTCATCATTCCCAGAATTCAATCAAATTTCATGGGTTTAACAACAACATTTTCATCATTCCCAGAATTCAATCAAATTTCATGGGTTTAACATCATCATTTTCATCATTCCCACAATTCAATCAAATTTCATGGGTTTAACATCATCATTTCTATCATTCCCACAATTCAATCAAATTATGGTTTAACATCACATTTTTCATCATTCCACAATTCAATCAAATTTCATGGGTTTAACATCATCATTTTCATCATTCCCACAATTCAATCAAATTTCATGGGTTTAACATCATCATTTCTCATAATTCCCACAATCAATCAAATTTCATGGGTTTAACATCAACATTTCATCATTCCCACAATTCAATCAAATTTCATGGGTTTAACATCAACATTTTCATCATTCCCAGAATTCAATCAAATTTCATGGGTTTAACATCATCATTTTCATCATTCCCACAATTCAATCAACTTTCATGGTTTAACATCACATTTTCATCATTCCCACAATTCAATCAAATTTTATGGGTTTAACATCATCACATTTCTATAATTCCCACAATTCAATCAATTTCATGGGTTTAACATCAACATTTCATCATTCCCACAATTCAATCAAATTTCATGGTTTAACATCAACATTTTCATCATTCCCACAATTCAATCAAATTTCATGGTTTAACATCATCATTTCTATAATTCCCACAATTCAATCAAATTTCATGGGTTTAACATCATCATTTTCATCATTCCCACAATTCAATCAAATTTCATGGGTTTAACATCACATTTTCATCATTCCCACAATTCAATCAAATTTCATGGGTTTAACATCATCATTTCTATAATTCCCACAATTCAATCAAATTTCATGGGTTTAACATCATCATTTTCATCATTCCCACAATTAATCAAATTTCATGGGTTTAACATCAACATTTTCATCATTCCCACAATTCAATCAATTTCATGGGTTTAACATCATCATTTCATCATTCCCACAATTCAATCAAATTTCATGGGTTTAACATCAATATTTTCATCATTCCACAATTCAATCAAATTTCATGGGTTTAACATCAACATTTTCATCATTCCCACAATTCAATCAAATTTCATGGGTTTAACATCATCATTCTATAATTCCCACAATTCAATCAAATTTCATGGGTTTAACATCATCATTTTCATCATTCCCACAATTCAATCAAATTTCATGGGTTTAACATCAACATTTTCATCATTCCCACAATTCAATCAAATTTCATGGTTTTAACATCATCATTTCTATAATTCCCACAATTCAATCAAATTTCATGGGTTTAACATCATCATTTTCATCATTCCCACAATTCAATCAAATTTCATGGGTTTAACATCAACATTTTCATCATTCCCACAATTCAATCAAATTTCATGGGTTTAACATCATCATTTCTATAATTCCCACATTCAATCAAATTTCATGGTTTAACATCATCATTTTCATCATTCCACAATTCAATCAAATTTCATGGGTTTAACATCATCATTTCTATATTCCCCAATTCAATCAAATTTCATGGTTTAACATCAACATTTTCATCATTCCCACAATTCAATCAAATTTCATGGGTTTACATCATCATTTCATCATTCCCAATTCAATCAAATTTCATGGGTTTAACATCATCATTTCTAT